>NW_024412428.1:17249723-17256575 GCF_014898765.1 Herpailurus yagouaroundi | reverse complement strand
AAAGAAAGAAAGAAAGAAAGAAAGAAAGAAAGAAAGAAAGAAAGAAAGAAAGAAAGAAAGAAAAGTAGCAAAGCATAGGCATTATTACTTCAAGTGGATGTCCAGATAAGATTACGAGTTTCGCTTATAGTTTGGGGACACTCAGAGGGCCTGCATTGTGACAAATGGGACCACACTCAAAACAGTGCAGGTTAACTCTGTGCTCCTAGAAAGGGTCAGCTTAGATTTGTGGTTTGAAAGGATTTGGATCTCAATTTGTTCATTTAATAGTCTGTGGCTAATTAAGTGACTTGGTTAGAAATCAGCCCTCAAGAGCTTAAGGTCAAGGGTTTAATTTCCCTGTGGACCAGTTTATCTTCTCTTGTTTCATGGCTATCGATTACACTCCTGATCCCTAAGCAGGTGACTTACAAAGTTATGTTATTGATTATGGAGAATTGGGTATAAATGAATCAAAGCAAAGCCATTCCTGGAGCCAAATGATTGTATGTAGTTGGCAGGTCAAAGTGCCACGGGAGTCACGATCGGAAGTTTGCTTTTGGGCAGAGCCTACATCAAAACCATTCTTTGTCACTTTATGAGAATGTTTGGGAGAGATGTTTCACTCCTCTGAGTCTTAGTTTCTCCATCTGCAAACTAAGGATGAAATCAGCCTCACAGGGAAGTCGGGAAGCTTATCAAGATGTCAACTGTAATACACAGGGTGGAATACAATCCTTGTTTTCCCTGGCCTGGCTCCCTTGGGGTATGTTTTCTCCCATGCATGATGCCCCAGGACCTCTTCCTTTGTACTCACTGCTGCAAAGGGCTCCACTGCCGGTGCCCTGCGCCCTGCCCTGGTTCGGGCACCTGCTGTCTCAAGCCATTGACCAGGAGAACTTGCCTGTGAGGGCAATTTGTTTGATGATTTAATTTATCTAATAGCACTTTTAAACTGAATGGTTCTGCGTGGTGGGAGTTATATAGCACAAGGAGAGGACGGAAGTCTCACAGAAATGTACATAAGAGATAAAAAGGCCTATTCTATTGGAGGGAATTACATCGGTGGGCTCAAAGCTGCACCCGAATCTCCTCATTTCTTCTACATTATCAGGGCTTTCCGGTTAGTTCTAGTCCTAAAGTCGTTTTCAAGTTTGTGCTCCTGAGGACACATTTCCTCATTTGTAAATTTGTTCATCTTCTAGGTAGCGGGGTTGCAAGTAAAAGGGACCATAAAAAAGACTCGGCATGCAAATTATAAATAAGATCAATAAAATATGATGGAATGATGCCTTTTAATTCTCCTTCTAAGATTATTAGCTCTTTTTTTGGTGGAGGGAAAAATGCAAATGTGATGCTAATTATGAAGATCCATCTGTTATACTTAAAGTACCATAGAAAAAAAGCCTGAATTTAAATCTGTCCCGCTGTACCTTGCCATCTTTGAAGACCCATTTTGGAGAAGCTGTTTGTCTTTCAAACAGACTTTGATGTCCTCTAAGGTAGCACGTTTTCTTGAAGGACACTGAACTGCCATTTGAAGAGGCCAGGTTCTTCTGACTGTACATTTTTTATTCATTTTATTCTGCAGCAAACATGCGGGCTGTACCAAATATGTGCTTACTAGGTGATTGAATAACTCTTTGGAAAGCCCTATCACGTAAATTATAGAAAACAAGTACTATGTAATCACCAACCCCTGAGTACTTACTCAGATGATTTGTCTCTTTTAATATCCCAGCTGGCAGGGATTCCAAAGAATGCTTTAAGAAAAGTTTATTTACATCTTCTCTGCCCTGGGCCTGGGCACTGTCCTGTTAATTTTGGTAAGGTCCAACTTAGTAGCTGGGTGGGTGAATAATCTGACCTCTCTCATTTTTTAAAAAAAAATTTTTTTTAACATTTATTTGTTTATTTATTGAGAGACGGAGAGAGACAGAGTGTGAGCGAGGGAGAGGCAGAAACAGAGGGAGACACAGAATCTGAAGCAGGCACCAGGCTCTGAGTTGTCAGCACAGAGCCTGACACGGGGCTCAAACCCATGAGCCACGAGAACGTGACCTGAGTCAAAGTCCAACGCTCAACTGACTGAGCCACCCAGGCGCCCCTCATCTTATGTTTTTAATTGGCAAAACAGGAAAAGTTATTTTCAGCAGGTCTTTACAAAGCCCTGTGTCAAAGAACATCTCCAATTACCGTTAAATCCCCAAATCTGTCCCCTAACCCATTTTCGATACATGATGTGACATCATTAGGCCTAGAGATAGAGATTTGGAAGTTACTGATGTAGAGGTACTGGTGGAAGACACAAGAAATGGTCTGCTTTTTGAAACAGGAGACAGAGAGAGAGTGGCCGTTTAGGAACAGAGCCATGAGGGCCAGCCATGATTGAGGACAGGAGTCTGTGGGATGAGACCCCGAGCTGCCCTCACAATAAAAGCCGGGGAAGGAGTTTTCAGAAGGAGAGGGTTGCCAATAGTACCAATAATGCAGAGAAGTCCTGGAGGGTGACACAGCAGAAACTCTCAGTGCAAGGAAAGAAATTGGAAATGGAATCCCAGAACTCAAAGACACCTCTGAGGTCTTTAATTCCAGCCCTTGCAGTGTTACGCACATACCGAAAAACTGAGGGCACTTGGGCAAAGCAACAAACAACTGATCAGCCCCACATCCCACATCGGTTCTGTCTCTGGATTCCCAGCCGAGGGCTTCTGTGGTTTAACTGCATTCCTTGCCTTTGTGGCCGCTTGGTGCCCATTCCAACCCTTAGCATTTCCGAAATTTGGGTTACGATGATATTTTAACGGGACCACAGATCTTCGCAGAAGATTTCTCTCCATGTGGAAGCATTGGTGTTTTTGTTGTTGTTATTAAAATTTGTCTAAGAGCTTCTTACATTGTAGAATTTACTCAGAATTTCTTAATGCTTAGAGATGTGTTTCCAAATAGGAAATAAGAATTTGGCGGGGGGGGGGGGGTAGTTTTAAACAGTTTAGCAGTATACTTACTGAAATTTTCAAGCCTTTCAATGTTTCTTCAATGACTCAGTTCTGTTCCTCAACCATGGAAGACTATTTGATACTTACTCGGCCCCCCCGCCAAGAAACCTAAATTTGATAAACAAGAATATTTAAGCAATGTATTAGGAAGGGGATAGGTTTTTCCTCCCATATCAAAGGTTTCAACTGGGGAAAAAAGGCATAAAATGAACTGCCCTGGACCTACCAAATTTCTATTTCAGTCATATTTTAAGCTTCTGTGGCATGATGGACTCAGATCCTTTTTTCAGCCTTTTTAAACTTCTGATTAAATGATAGCCTAATAACCAGTGTGTTTAATCAAGCAGCTATCAAGCACCAGAAAGGGATGTAACTGGAGAGTGTAAATAAAATTAAAGAAAGGGTTCAGGTATCCGCCCTTTATTTTTGAAACAAGAGTATGTAGTGTCCCCCCTCCCCAAAGCTCTGATTTCAGTCAACCCGAGAGAAACTGCGGAGTTGGCAAAATCTGTCCTCAAGCCTGTCCTCCTCCTCCACCCCTTATGGTCACTTCTCCTTCATAAGGTGTGCCACATCACCGTACTGTCTCTCCAGGTTGCTTTCTCTAAAATATCTCGTGCCACTTAGCCTATGGTTTATGTGGTCTCTGTCCCTTCTCTTTGAAGCCATGATGAGACTTCGCCCCTTCAATCTCTGTGTATGTTAACTGACTAATGTGAAACGAATTATTTAATGAGGTTGGACTGGAAGAGAAGTTAACCACAATTACCCACTGTAATGACGTCTAAGGAAATCAGGACTAAATGGGGAGTTAACACCTAGAATTACACCAATGACAAGAATACTAATAGCAGAAACACAGGGGCTAGCAATTTATATTGTAATAGCTCTGTGAAGCTATTCACTTTTTGGATGAGGAAACTGAAGTGTAGAGAGGTTAGAAAACATATGTAGGGATTTGAAACTGTGGATTTTACCCCAGTCCTGTTGGGCTCTAGGGGCCTAACCATTGGGCCATCGTGTGGCTAAGTGGGCCCAACATGTAAGTCGTTCTGCTTGCCCCCTTTACCATTGTTTGGGCTGTAGCTATATTTTACAGCTATTTTTAAGTGTGCAGTGGAATGCTGAAATTCAGACTGGCTCAAGAAATTATATGATCGACATAATTTGGGGTTTTTTTAAGGCTTTATTTAAATTCCAGTTAGTTAACATACAGTGTAACATACAGTAACATACACAATTTAGTGATTCATCACTTCCATACAACACCCAGTGCTCATCACAACAAGTGCCCCCCTTAAGTCCCCATCACCTATGCAACCCATCCCCCACCCCCTCCCCTCTGGTAACCATCACTCTGTTCTCCATAGTTAACAGTCTGTTTCTTGGTTTGCCTCTCTCTCTTTTTTCCCCTATGATTATTTATTTTGTTTCTTAAATTCCACATTTGAGTGAAATCGTATGGTATTTGTCTTTCTCTGACTGACTTATTTCATTCACCATAATGCTCTCTAGCTCCGTCTACATTGCTGCAAATGGCAAGATTTCATTCTTTTTTATGGCTGAGTAATATTCCATTATTCCATGTTTTACACACACACACACACACACACACACACACACACACACACACCACATCTTTATCTGTTCATGAGTCTGTGAACATTTGGGCTCTTTCCAGAATTTGGCTAGTATGGATAATGACGCTATAAACATTGGGGTGTGTATATCCCTTCAAATTCGCATTTTTGTATTCTTTGGGTAAATACCTAGTAGTGCAATTGCTGGATTATAAGTTAGTTGTATTTTTAACATTTTGAGGAAATGCCATGC
This sequence comes from Herpailurus yagouaroundi, assembly GCF_014898765.1. Lineage (NCBI taxonomy): Eukaryota > Metazoa > Chordata > Mammalia > Carnivora > Felidae > Herpailurus > Herpailurus yagouaroundi. The sequence continues at coordinate 17,251,764 of NW_024412428.1, read as the reverse complement.
TATTTTCTAGAGTGACTGCACCAGTTTGCATCCCACCAACAGTGTAAGCGGGTTCCCTTTCTCCACATCCTCACATGGTCAGCATAATTTGATACGTAACCTGCAGCACGTACGATTGCAGAAAGCATAATGTCACTGGGCGTTATAATAAATAAATGGAGAAGACAGTGGCACCTGGGTAGCTCAGTTGGTTGAGCGTCCAACTCTTGATTTCGGCTCAGGTCACGATCTCACAGTTGGTGGGAATGAGCCCCGCCTCAGGATCTGTGCTGACTGCACAGAGCCTGCTTGAGATTCTCTCTCTCCCTTTCTCTCTCTGCCCCTCTCCCATCCCTGCGTGCATATACACGCACTCTCTTTCTCAAAATACATAAATAAACTTTAAAAATTTATTTCCAAAAAGAATACAGTGACTTCAGTATTTGTTGGTAATCTTCAGGTGAGAGGAAAGGTAGCTTTATAAGATAAAATATTCGTGGGGCCGCAGGAGTTAGGAATCCTCAACCAGCAACCAGAGGGCAGGGGCTATGGAGAAGAAATGTAGCATATGAGGAGTTGATGGTTAGAAAGAAAGGAGACGAATAAAAATGAAGAGGGACCATGAGGAAAGAAAAGTCTTCTTCTAACTAAAGCTATTATGGATGACTCAGCTATTCATTTATTTAGTTATTCATTTGTTAACAGTTTGTTAGCTTTTTATATAAGCAACCTGTACTCATTTTCTAAAAATTTTAACAGAACATTCAAAACAAAAAAACATTAAAATTCCAATCTTACAATTTGCAGCTACTATTGACATTGAAGTGCATCTCCCTTCAGTCATTTTTTTGATGCGTGTTGTATTTTATTTGGGGATCTTTCTGGACATAATCTTCTGCAATATTCAGTGGCTACATAAAATTCTCTTACGTCACTGGCTTTCAAATGATTTGGTGTTAGGATCCCTTTATATTCTTCAAATTATTGAAGACTTCCACCTATCCTGGTTTCAGTTATAGCTGTTGATATTTACCTTAGTAGAAATTGAAACTGAAAAAGGTTTAAAATAGCTATTTATCATCTACCTATCTATTTACTTAACTGTTTATTTATTAATTTACTTAAAATAATATTAAACCCAGTACCTGCTAATATAAATACATTTTCCTGGAAACAAACAAACAAACAAACAAACAGAAAGTAATGATTGGCATTGTTTCACAGCTTTGTAAATTTCTTTAATATTTGGTTTAAGACAGATGAATTCTCACGTTTGTGCCCGTAGTCTGTTGCAATATATTGTTTTGATTGAATATACGAAGAAAATCCCTGCTCGTATAGATACGTAGCTGTAAAAGAGAACAGTATTTAATACCATTGTCAGATAATTATGGATATTCTCCTTTGAAGCTACGTCAAAACTTGGCAAGAGGTGATTTCTTGAAAGTTGGTTGAAATGTGGAATTCATGAACTCTTCATATGATTACATTAAAATTCATCCTCTCATGAGGATGTTTTGAATTTTGAATGAAGCCTTTACCCATGCGTAATTTTGTAACATTATATCTTATTCATTTGGGAAATTGATTTACTGAGTTATGTAGATCTTCCAGATATTGATACATTTTAATTTATGATATATAAACAGTTGTATTTATTTATATCACTAGTAGCTTCATAAGAAAGGTCTTTCAGTATTGAGATGTCAGGCATACTATGACAAAAACAAATTTCCCAAAACTCTTATTTGTACTTGAAATCTCAAATTTTATCATTGGCAAAAGACACTGTCAGCACTGAGTTCACTTTCCTTATTGTAGAGAAAACATGTGCCAGGGGCGCCTGTTTGGGTCAGTCAGTTAAGCATCTGACTCTTGATTTCAGCTCAGGTCATGATCTCAGGGTTGGTGAGTTCAAGGCCCTCCATTGGGCTCTTCCTAACAGTGTGGAGCCTGCTTGGGATTCTGTCTCTGCCTCTCTCTTTCTCTCTCTCTCAAAGTAAATAAATAAACTTGAAGGAAGGAAGGAAGGAAGGAAGGAAGGAAGGAAGGAAGGAAGGAA
>NW_024412428.1:17205600-17249713 GCF_014898765.1 Herpailurus yagouaroundi | reverse complement strand
GAAGGAAGGAAGGAAGGAAGGAAGGAAGGAAGGAAGGAAGGAAGGAAGGAAGGAAACATCTGCCAAATATCAAGTCAGAACAATACTTTGTCTTTTGTTTTTTCAATTATAAATGAAGTTTCATGAAAAATGAAGCTAGTTCAACTTGAATCTCAAGATAATCAAATTCACAAGTGTTTTACCTCAACACAACCATCATACTTGTGTGCACCCTCCCATTTTGTCACACAGAATGTTAAAAAGACAAGTACGCAAGGGTTGATAATGTAATAAAATCAATAAACTTTAATTCTTCATCAAAGATAATTCTTTTTTTAATGTTTAATTCATTTTTGAGAGAGAGAGAGAGAGAGAGAGAGATGGAGGACGGGTTGGGGGAGGGACAGAGAGAGAAGGAGACACAGACTCAGAAGCAGGCTCCAGGCTCTGAGCTGTCAAGCACAGAGCCCGACACAGGGCTCGAACTCACGAACCTTGAGATCATGACCTGAGACGAAGTAGGATGCTTAACCGACTGAGCCACCCAAGCACCCCTTCATCAAAGATCTTTTGAAGTGACACTGGCATTTTTCATTGCAGGTGCGTAGGGACAAAGACTACTTGTGCACCCGCAATATAATATACGTTGGTGTGGCTACCGTACATTCTGGTGCGGCTACCTTGACTTGGGCTAAGAGGCCTGCAATTTTAGCCACAGATGTTTTCGCACCGTCAGTGCAAATGTCAGCACACGGTGAAAAGGGCTCATAACCCTTTAGTGTTACTATGAAAGATCTGACCTCATGAATCCCTGTCAGTGGTCCACAGACCACACTCTGAAAACCATGGCAATACGCTGAAATTTCAAAATTAATTCCATCAATCTCCTGCTTTGGGGGCATGCCAGTTATTTCTAAAACTGCAGAGAAGATTTTCTTGGGATGTGTTTCTAGAAGTGGAATTGCTGCGCTGAAACAAATCAGTACTTTTCAGGACTTTTGAGCCACGTTACCAAATTGCCCTTTAGAAATTTACATAATGCATCAGTAACATAATTGTGTACTTTATTTTTATAGGGCCATTCTATAATGGTATACTGTTTCCATGCTTAGAAAAAAATGTAACTTGGCACCAAAATGATTGAAATATTTGCATCAAATAATATGCAAAGGGGAAATAGGACATTGGACTCACTCATGCTGTAAATGCTTTGTAGAGAAACCGTGTGTCAGAGCAGAAAACACGGTGCCTTCCTCGTATGTTTATTAGCTCTGTGGCTTGTAACTGCTCAGATCTTTTGTCTCTAAAATGTCAATAATAATGAATTTTCTCACAAAGATACTGAGAGGTCTCTTCACTGGGCCTATAGCTGACTCTCAGTGCAAAGCAGCGAATCCATTGGTAGGAGTGGTGGCAGACGGTAGGATAAGCCATGGGAATCAAAGAGCCCGGTGTGAGCGCTGATAAGAGTCACCAGAACCAAAAGACGGTAGGAAATAGGACCAGAGAAGCAGGGACACAGGGGGCAGAAATCAGTGTTGGAAGCAGTAGAAAGAACAAGGTTTAGACATAAGGAGGCCCATGGTGGCTGCTGGATTATGTGAAGTTTCTGTGGCTGTGGGAGCTGGATTATAGGACCAGAGTGAGACAGACAGGAATTCCTACACTTTCGGGCTGAATGAGAATGTTCTTGCCAACATGACAGCTTTTAGCAGCAATCAAGGGCTTCAAATTTTCATAAAATCCGAGGTCACTCAGTTTGCACTTAACTTACCAGTTTTGTTATGATCTCTGGTGTCATATTGGATTTTTGGTAATAATCGTTTATCACTGAATATCAGATTGACACTAATTCTTTCTCTAGGGTCTTCCATACAGACCACTGACTTTTGAACAGATGTGCATGGCCAGATGTCTGTAACCTTGTCAGGAGTCTCCACTGGCCTAATTGCTGCTTTTGGGTATTTATTAAGCACTCTTCAACAAGATGGATCATTAAAGGTCTATGGAAATTATACACTCTCTACTCTATATAAAGTACATTAAGGAGAGAATTGTGTATGCACGTGTATTATATAAAGTTATAAAATGCTTAACTACAAGAAATTCCAGTTACTTCCCGTGCTTAGTTTTGTTAGGGTTTCTTTTGTTTTATTTTTCAGTGTATTGTCAATCTTGTCAGCTAGAGTTCAGTGTACTTCATAGTGAAAGTTAGTTGCCATTTGGAGGGAAAAAGACTACTCACCAAATTAGTTGCTTCTGATACATAATTATTATAACATTATACTAATTTCAAAGTAAGAGAGCTTAGATGGCCAATTCCTTAATACTACAGATGAGAAAAACTCCACAATCAGCGGAAAAACAACAGTGTAAGTGTTACAAACTAGAAATCATATCTGCTTATCTTACCATCAGAAGGCAAGCTCTTACTCACTAGATAGCTTGAATGGATTTTTCCAAATGTGTTCCTTTGCCTCATGGGAGGATAAATTGAAAGAGTTTACTTTTTTTTGGGTACATATTGGTTTATTAACGGGATATGTGTTCTACATTTCTACATTTCAGCCGTGGATATTAGGGTAAAACAAAAACATATTCAGTCAATATCACTTGATTGGTGGATTGACTGATTAATTGCTTGATTTAGCAACCTTATCATTCACTGCCTGTCATGTGCCAGGCTATAATCAAGACCTTGCAAAAATATTAAGTAAAAGTCATAAAAATCCCTGAAATCATGGGGTTTAAATTCCAAGGAATGGGGTGTGAAAGAGGGGAAAAATAATAAAACCAGAAAAGGAAACAGAAAGTACCAGGGGTCGAGCTGGATCACCATGCTAATGGAGAGTTGAATTTTGGGAAGACTTGATGTGGGCAAGAGAGTAAACCCTGGAGATATCTGGGAGGAGAACATTTTAGGCAAAGGAACTAGCCAGTGTGAAGGCCCTAAGGAGAAACAGCAAGAGAACAGCAAGTGAAGGATGTGAGGTTGGAAGTAGGGGGTGGAGTGGGAGGGGATAGATGAAAGGTGAAGTCATTAGAAAGTTTGAGTGAAGAGTAAAGTGATACGTCTTATGTTTTAATAGAATTACTTTTGCTTCCAGGTTAAAATTAGACCTTAGAAGGCAAGGACACACACAAGGAAACAAGTTAGGAGGCATTGCATTTAAGTGAGAGATAATAGTGGCTTGAGCCATAGTGATAGCTTGGAAAGAGTGAGAAATGGTTAAAGATTTTGAAAATAGAGCCAACAGGTTTGCTGACAAATTCTGTGTGATGGTATGAAAGATAAATAAATAAGTAAATAAATAAACACCAAAATATTCTTTAGGGCCTTTGGCTTATGTAGTAAGTAACTGGGAGGTTGGAGTTACCATCGACTTAGATGGGGAAGACTATGTGTGGGATAGTTTTGGACTTGAATGAAGAAAGTGGTTTAGACCAATTATTTAGTTTTAGGTATTAAGTTTGAGATTTCTATTAAACACCAAAGTGACAGGAAAAACTGCAAAGTTGAGAACAAAGATGGCTACTTCACTAATGGGTTCAGATGAAAGATACATGCTGGAAACGTAAGTTTGTACGTGTCAGCATTTGGATGATGTCGCCGGTCACCTTTCCCAGGAAGCAGACACTGAGAAGAAGATTTGAACCAGAAGTTTATTGACTGGTCCTGAGATCAGTAACCGTGAGGAGCAAAGGAAGCCTGATTGTGCAGGGGGAACAGTTAGGTGGTGATAGGATCACAAATCTTAAGGAAATAATCATAAGATCACTGGTTTTAGGGAAAGCTCTAGACTTGGAATGGCCCTGAAGAGTTGCCATAACTCATATCCCCTACCAGCCATTAGATGCCCTGAGCGAGTCAGCTCTCTTGGATAAGGACAGTCCCTTGGTAGATATGGGGAAAAGCTTTGAGATATCCACCATCATTACTCCCAGCAACAGGGGAGAGGAGTGCTGCAGTCTTAAAGAGAGGGGAACTGGGAGGTACACCCAGTGCCCACTGCAGATAGTATTTAGCTTGATGGGAAGGATGAGATCACCAAAGAAATGAATGCAGGGGCACCTGGGTGGCTCAGTCGGTTAAGCATCTGACTTCAGCTCAGGTCACGATCTCGCGGTCCATGAGTTCCAGCCCCGCGTTGGGCTCTGTGCTGACGGCTCAGAGCCTGGAGCCTGTTTCGGATTCTGTGTCTCCCTCTCTCTCTGACCCTCCCCCGTTCATACTCTGTCTCTCTCTGTCTCAAAAATAAATAAACATTAAAAAAAAAATTAAAAAAAAAAAAAAAAAGAAATGAGTGCAGCTGAAGAAGACATCCAAGAACTGAACCCTGGATATTCACATAAAGAAACATACTTCAGGGGCGCCTGGGTGGCGCAGTCGGTTAAGCGTCCGACTTCAGCCAGGTCACGATCTCACGGTCCGTGAGTTCGAGCCCCGCGTCGGGCTCTGGGCTGATGACTCAGAGCCTGGGGCCTGTTTCCGATTCTGTGTCTCCCTCTCTCTCTCTGCCCCTCCCCCGTTCATGCTCTGTCTCTCTCTGTCCCAAAAATAAATAAACGTTGAAAAAAAATTTTTTTTAATAAAAAAAAAAAAACATACTTCAAGGAGACAGTGATGTCAAATGTTACAGAGAGATCAAGTATAATGAGGACAGAGAACTGACCCTCGGGTTTAGCAAGACAGAGGAAGATGTTAACCTTGACAAAGAGTTGTTTCAGTGGTGTGGTAGGAATGAGAGCCAGACTGAAGAGGATTCGAACGAGAATGGAAGAAGAGCATTTGGAGACAGCAACTCTATACTATTCTTTTAAGGAGTTTTCTCTTAAATGGCAAGAGAAAAATCAACATCAGTAATCATATTGAGTATAAGTAGTTTAAACACTCTAAATACAAGGCAAAGATTGCCAGATTGGATCAAAATAAGACCCAGGTATATGGTGCCTACAAGAAATGTACTTTAAATATAAAGACACAAGTAGGTTAAAAACACGTGCCATCTTAACACTAATCAAAAAAGCTGGAGTGGCTATATTAGTATATAAGTTGATTTCAGAGCAAAAAAATGTTATTAGGGAACAAGAAGATCATTTTCTAATGATAGAGGGGGCTGTTCAGGATGACCTAACAGTCCGGAATATTTATGCACCTAATAATAGAATTTCAAATACATGAGGCAAAAAATGATAGAACTGCAAGGAGAAATAGATAAGTTCACAATTACAGGTGAGAGATTTCAATACCTTCTTCTTCATAATTGATAGAACAATTAGAAAGAAAACTATTAAGAATTTGGAAGACTTGAACAACACTGTCAATCATTTTGCCCTAACTGACATTTTTAGAATAATCTACCCAGCTACTACACAAAGAATACATTTTTTTTTCAATGCAAAAGGAACATTTACCAAAATACACCATATTCCAGACTGTAAAACAAGTTTTGATAAGTTAAAACAGATTTATGTTTTATAATATATGTTTTTTAAACACAATGGAATTAACTTAGAAATAAATAATAAAGATGTCTGAAAACTAACAGTTATTTGGAATACAAAAAGACATTTCTTAGTAACCCACCCATTAAGAAATAAAAAGGTAAACTGGAAGGTATTTTGAACTGAATGAAAATAAGAACAAACACATCAAAATTTGTAGTATGCTGTTAGTGCAATATTTAGAGGGGCATTTACCCTAATAGTGTATTACTCTATTAGAATAGAAATGCTTCAGACCAGTGACTTCCATTTTCACTTCCAAAACCATAAAAAGAGAGTAAATGAAATCCAAAGTGAAGAATGAGAGTAATAAATACCAGAGTGGAAATCAATGAAATACAAAACAGACAAAACAATAGAGAAAATTGCTGAAACCAAAAGCTTGTTCTTTAAGAATGTAGATACAATTAATAAAACTCTAGCCCAACTGATCAAGGAAAAAAGGAGAGAAGACACTAATTACAAATATCAGGAATGAGAGAGGTGATATCACTAAAGATTTTATAGGTATTAAGAGAATAAAGAGGGAATGTTATGAACTACTACATGCCAATAAATTTGACAACTTTGATGAAATGGAAAATTCCTTGAAAAATACAAACAACCAAAGGAGAAATAGAACATAGGAATATTCCTGTATCTATTTTTTAAATGAACTTATAGTTAAATATGTTCCCTGTAAGACAACTCTAGGCCCAGTTGATATCACTGATGAATTCTACCAAACATTTAGGAAAAAATAATGTTAATTTTATAAATATCTTTCAGAAAATTGAATAGGATAGAATACTTCTCAACTCATCCTGTAAGACCAGCATTGTCTGTAAGTCCTAACGAAGATATTACAGGAAAATAATAGAGTTCACTATCACTCATGAACATAAGTGTCAAAGGTCTTTAACAATTTCAGCAAACTCTATCCAACAATATATAAAAAGTATAGTATATCAGGACCAAGTGGAATTTGTCCTAGCAAGGCAAGGCTGGTTAACACTCAAAAATCAACCAGTGTAAATTTCTATATTTTTAAAACTTTAAAGAATTAAAGCATATGATCATTTCAATAGAAGCAGTAAAGGCATGTGACAAATCCCATATCCATACCTGGTAAACACTCTCAGTAGACTAGAAATAGAATGGAACTTCCATAGCCGAATAAAGGTCATCTACAGGAAACCTATAGTTAACATCATTCTTAACAGTGGAAGACTGAATGCCTTCCCTGAATGTCAAAAACAAGTCACAGATGTTTTCTTCCTCTTTTATTCAACATTGAACTGGAGGTTCTAGCCACTGCAATCAAGTAAGAAAAAGAAATACGAATCATCCAGGTTAGAAAGGAAGGAAGAAAAGAGTTTTATTCTCAGGTATCATAGACGTCCATGTCGAATATCTGAAGGAATTCCCCACAAAACTACTGGAACTAAAAACATTAATTTAGAAAAGTTGTCGGATATAAGAGCATTGGTACAAAACATAATCGGATTTATATGTATTAGCAGTAAACACATACATGGACAACTGATTTTTGACAAAGCTGCAAAAGCATTTAGTGGAGAATATAGTTTTTTCAATAAACTGGGCTGGAACAATTGGATGTTCATACACAATGATATTCATATGCTCTGCACCTGACAGTGTGGAGCCTGCTTGGGATTCCCTGTCACTCTCTTTCTCTCTCTCTCAAAAGAAATAAATAAATTTTAAAAAAAGTAATAGAATAGAGGGAAGCATCTTAGCATTTTTTTTTTTTACTACTACAGTTTTATTTTGTACCCTTTCATTGTTTCAAATAGGTTTACCAGGCACAAGTGACCTACAATAAACTGCACAGATTTAACTTGTACCATCTAATAAACTTAGGCATGTACATACCCATGAAGCCATGGCCACAGTCAAGATATACGAACATATCTATCACTCCTCCCAAGTTTTCCTGTGCACTTCCCCTCCCATAGGTGACCCCTGATTGGCTTTCTGTCATTACAGGTTATTTTGTATTCTCTAGAGTTTTATATAAATGGAGTCATAGAGAATGCACTATTTGCCTGGCTTCTTTCACTCAGTGTAGTCATTTTGAGATGCATCCATGTTTTAGCCTATGTCAGCAATTCATTCCTTCTTATTGTAGAGTAATAGTCCATTGTATGAATATATCACAATTTGCTTACCCATTCACCCGTTGACAACATTTGTGTTGCTTCCATTTTTTTTTTTTTTTTACTATTACAAAAAAAAGCTGCTATAGACATTTGCATACAAGTCTGAGTATGGACATATATTTACTTTGCTTTGGGGAAAATATCTCTAAGAGTAGAATGGCTGGATCATATGATAGGCATCTGTCTAACTTTTTAAGTAACTACCAAACTTTTTCCAGAGGGTCTTTACAGTTTTACTTTTCCACTAGCAGTGTGTGAGAGTTTCAGTGCCCCTCCATCCACACCCATACCTTTTAGGGTCTGTCTTTTTAATTTTAGCCATTCTAGTAGCTGTGTGGTAGCGTCTCACTGTGGTTTTGACTTGCATTCCTTTAAGGCCCAGTGATGTGAAACATCTTATCGTCTGCTTATTTTCTGTCCGTCGATTGTGTCTGGTGAAGTGCCTGTTCAAATCTTCCCTCCAGTTTTGTTAATGGATTGTTTATTTATCTATGTTTTGGTTTTCTTATTATTGAGTTTCGAGAGTTCTTTATGTATTTGGACACAAGTCCTTTATCAGTATGTGATATGCAAATATTTTCTCCCTGTTTATGGTTTATCTTTTTATTCTCTTAATGGTCTTTCTTTTTTTATTTTTACTATGGTAAAATATATGTATATATAACATAAAATTAGCTACTTTTTAATGTTTATTTTATTTTTGACAGAGCACAAGCAGGGGAGAGACAGAGAGAGGGAGACAGAGGATGTGAAGCGGGCTCTGTGCTGACAGCAAAGAGCCTGATGTGGGGCTGGAACTCATGAACCATGAGATCATGACCTGAACTGAAATCAAGAGTCAGGCACTCAACCGAATGAGCCACCCAGGCGTCCCTCCTCCCCACCCCCCATTACTTTTAAGAGTTCTGGGAAATATTTTAGGAACGTATGGTGCCCTTTCTTCAAGTTTCGTATTAATTTATGACAGCTAAAAATGAGATATGATAGCCACATGGATTCCAAATCTCTGAAATTATACCGGGACACTGTCATCATTTTGAAAAGTTGTGAGAGCATTTTTTAACTTAGTAAAAACCCCCATAACTTTTATCTAACTGCTCATTTATGGGAATGTAAAGTGGCATATGAACAAGTGATACATTTTTCTGTAGTCCCACTTTGCTATTTCCTTTACTCACATGCCCTTGTAGTTTACATGCGCATGATATTTATGTTTCCCTCACGGCCACATTATCATCATCGGCGTGATGAGGTTGAACCCACGGTGCGATTGTTGACAGCTTCATTTGGCAGCCTGTTCGTAACTACTTGGCGTTCCCCACATTCACAACCTTCGCTTACTGAAAATTTCTGAAAACTTCCTTACCCTAAATTGTAGGATTGAGACTCTAAGGTGAAAATCTGTCTTTTTTTTCTCTCTAGGTTTCGTTGAATTTTCAAATCGAAGATCAAACTATCTTTTTAAATCTTTTCATTTTATTATCAAATGTCACATAATTCTGCTTATATTTTCATTTTGATACATGAGCCACTTGAGGGAAAAGCCATGATCTCATGTAACTGTTTCGTTTGGAGCTCTTAAAAAGAAGAAAAATGATAAGGGTTTACAGAAACTCTATGCAAAGGAGACGTCACTTCCTTTCTACTGCTTTTGCTGTAGGTCGTACCACTCTCACCCCTGGATTACTCTTAATAATCCCCAACTAGCTTTATTGGGTTTCGTTTCTACTCCTAATCTAGTTTTAGCCAGGGTGAGCACTCTGCAGCGCGATCCTGTCGCACTACTGCCGGGAGCCCTACAACTCCCACCACTTTGGAAAAAGAATGCAGACCACTCACTGCGACTCACACAAGGTCCCGTGTGCCCTGCTGGCACTGTTGTGTCTCATCTCTCTCTATTCCCTGTCTCGCACTTGACTCATCTCTGTTGAAATTCCTTCAGGTCTTTTTCACAGATACTCTTCCCCGGGCCTCCTCATTTTCCCAAGCTGAATTTGTACCTCTTGAAACACCCTTCATTCTTCCTATTGGAAGAAGTCTTTGTGAGAGTGCTTGAATTCTCTGTTAGCTGTTTCTCCCCTACAGCATGAACTGGGTGAAGTTCGGGGCTCTGTCTGTGTTGGTCACCATTTTATCCTCTGGGCCTGCCTAGCATTCCATCTGGAGTGTAATAGGGGCCAACTGACAGATGGATTGTCTTGAAAGGAAAAGGCACACGTAATAAACTAAATGGATTTGTGATCATCTTGGAGCGAAAAGTTAGATCTTCCGTTTTCTATTCAGAATTAAAGATACTCAAGCCAACAGAAAGGAAGGCTACACATAAATAAAAGCCAGCTCGATCAGCTTGATGTGTTTATTTCTCGAGATAAGTAGTCATCATGCTACTTGTGCTTTTTAAAAGTAATTTCGCTATATTCACTGATTTCCCTTATATGAGCACCTAGAATAGTCAAATTCAGAGAGAGGAGAATAATGGTTACTAGGGGCTGGGAGGAGGAGGGCTGAAGAGTTACTGGTTAATGGGGACAGACTCAGTGTGAGAGGGTGACAGAGTTCTGGAGATGATGGTGGTCATGGGTGCACAACAATAAAAATGTACTTGCTGTCACCGGACTGTAACTTGCTGGTATACTCTTCTGTCGTATATTAGAGTCGGTTCATTTCGAAGTTCAAGAGAGGAGGCAAGAAGGAAAATGAAAGACACAGAGGACAGCCAGCGAGAAATGGGAGGCGAAAAAGTTCTGAGGGAAAGAGCTCAGGCCCCTTGGTTTCTTTAGACAAATGTATATCCTGCAGCGTCTGTGTTCAGAGTTGGAGCATGTCAACCAATTTGTCTTAAATTACTGTTTGGCTCTCAAATTTTAATGTGCTCTTAATACCTAAAGAATTCACCCCTATAAGTTGGGAAAATGCATGTCTTACCACAGCAATGATGGACAAGGAAGTAGAGGACAAGGAGAGGACAGAATTTGGGCCCTGAGGCTCCGGTGATGAATTAGACGCTAAGAGTTTCCATCTTGTCCATGAAACTACAGCTGATTCTGTGGTTACCACCAGAACATGGGATAAATTAAAGGGAATAAGAGAAGAGAAATGAAGGTTCTTTGCTGATATAAATCTCAGAAATTGGCATTTGTGAAATCCCATGTAGGCTGAACGTTGTGACCTCCGGCCATATAACTTTGAAGATTTCATTGCATTGTGTTTTTGAAAAGTACATGCTTCAGATGTTTCTGAAATAAGGCATAACTAAAGTCATTTGGCATATTGAAGTGTTGTTGATATTCCAATCTAGTAAATTTGTGTATAATATTTGATACAATCTAAGTACTGCAAGAGACCTGTTGAGGATTACACACAATGGAGCATCCTTTCGTTGATTCTTGGATCCAATAAAAGACAACACAAATGAAGCTACTGGCCCAAAATAAGTTGCTGAAGAAAAGGAGCTGAAATGAAAGCTTCCAAAATAAAAGAGTATATTTTTATAAGCAACTTGTGGCCGTCACACACTATATTTTCTTCTTGAACTGAAATACACAAGCATTTTTTTTGGAATTAATACCTAACATGTAAACACACCAAGTTGTCTGCTGCCATTTATATAAAAAATAATGATAGCAACAACATAACTTATTTCATAACTTGCCATTTCTTGGTACTTGCTCCCAGATTATTGACCATGATTATCTCTGAAAAAAAAATCTGCAAAAGGGACATAAGACAAGGTCATCTCCTGAAGATTCATAAGGAAGAAAGAAACAGACAGACCCAAACCAATTTTTAGGTTTACCCCATCCATTATATTGCTATACTAGACAAGTGTTAAGATGACCAATCTACTTGATTGTTCTCTATGAGAAGCCAGATTCCTCAGGTTGGCTTTGGATGTGTGTATTTCACCAGGTATGAGAACAGAACTCAAATACGTGATATAAAAGGTTTTGTTCATATAGCCAGCCTTCAAATTACAGCATTCTGAAACCACTTTTCAACCTTCCTCCCTCCTCCCTCTAAGGTCCTTTTATTGGACTGCTTTGGTAAGTAGAAACAGATGACAGCTGTGAGTTTCCAAAATGGCCCCATTAATTTCTCTGTTGTTTACCAGCGGGAACGAAGTTGGGACCTTGAATTTGTCAGTCCATTAGGATGGGATCTTGCCAAGTGAATGTTCATTTGGAAATGATAATAGTATTGATATGAAACATCTGATTTCATACCTTGTGAAACCAAAGAGTGGAACAGTGGGCTATCATTCACCCAATGAAACCATCTAAATGACATTAAGAATGGGTTTTAAATTCTTTCAGTATGTAGGATCAGTCATAAAGCTGGAATCTGTTTCATCACAGTATATGAGTGATTGGTGTGTTATGAACCAAAAGCTTAAATGTTTGTGAATTTCAACATTTAGTAACATTTGTAAGAAGAATTTCAAATTATTAATTATATCTGGCAAAATATTTTTTAAAACAAACATTTTTTATAATTAAGAATTTTAAACCAATAAGCAAATATGAAGCATATGCATCACTTTTTGAAGTGTCTTTTGAAGTTTTACTTTAAACCTTTTGGCTTTTCTCCATGATTGACAGCCTGTCAGGGATGTAATAGAAAAGTAAATGGGCACCTATCGTTGTGATATGGTTTTTGTGTGTGATCTGATAGGGATGTTAGGTATTGCTACCACAGGGAATAAGAATGCCCTCCTGGCAGAACAAAAATGATAAAACACAACTCCTTTTCAATTCTGTCACCAAACTGTTTCCTGGTTTTGAGAAAAGAATAGCCCAGACTTGGAATTTAAAGACGAGATACCAGTGTGCATAAGAACTGTACTGTAGGAAGGAAGGAGGAGAATTCTTTCCAGGACAAATAACTTCAAGACTACTGGTACAATTGAGAAAGCGCTGGGCAAATACAGGGTGTACCATCATAACAGTTTTTATCTTGCTTCCAGTTGTTTGCAGCAATGTACCGGGAAGGTTCCCTTTCCCCGCCTCTCACCATGTTCTTCTCCCTCAAGTATCTCTTACAATGAAAGTGAAAATACAGTTCTTTCAAACCTTTCAAACAGCCTTTTGAAAGTTTTCTAACTTTTGACAAAGTCTACCTTCTTTTTGCCAGAAGTCTGAGGGTGTTCTCTCCCGCACCCCAGTGTCACAGAGCTCACCCCCCTTGACATTCACAAGCCAATTCTTGGTGGGCATTTTGGATTATGCTACGCATAAAAGAAATCCTGTAATTTTGATGTGTTAAGGAAACTGGTGTGGTGGGGTCCCAGCTTCTGGCTGCGAGCTCTCTCCTCTTTTCTTCCTTTAGAACAGCTCTTTTAAATAGCATGGTTTTATTTTCCCCCCATCATGCTGGCAGCATTAATTGCTACTTACAGAAAGGAGACACAGAGGGTGAATCTACCTAAAGAGGTTCAAGTTGAGGTATAGATGACACTTTGAAAGGCAAAGGCATGCGCTGTATGTTGAAAGTTGCATAATAGCCCAGACCATAATCTTCAGACACTCCAAAGCCTTTGGGAAATAAGACTTATTTCTGAGGGTGTGGTCCACATCAATTAGGAGGAGAGCTGTGAGACAACAGTGGGTATAGACTTCAGAGAGCCTAATTCGAAGAAGGCTTGCCTGTTAATATAAAGGCCAGGGGCAGCTGAACAGGTGCACACACAGTTAGTGACCAGACCTTCTCGGAACACACAGGCTATTGAGCTGTGTATTTTCCATAAAATCTCTTTGTGCCTTTGGTCCTTTTATTGAAAATCATCACTCCTTTATTTTCACTTCTATAAAAGAAATACAGTATCTTATTAATGATTATAAAAAGTACTTGGATTTTTTTAAACATCGCTAGAAAAGGTTTGAGCCAATTCTAACCTATATTGGTAAGGCTCAGCTTGGGAAAATGCCCTCAAGAAAAAAAAGAAAAATAGTTTCTGAATTTTTTACGGGCAGGGGAATAGGCATGATGTTATTTTAAAGTTGAGACTGGTATGCGCAAAACTCTTAGTGATTAAAAATTTCAATAAAAATGAGGATTTAGAGGAATTATGAACCTAAACCACTTTGCCCAATTAGGACCGTAACAGCTTTGGTAGAAGTTAAAACATTTTAATTAATTTCAGAAGACTAACTCAACTCTTACTTTACACACAGTGAATGAGGAATTTATTAGTTGTAAAGCTTACAGATGGAATAAAATAATATCTATTTTTTTAATTATTGTAAACTGATTCTTATTTTAATTCTTTAAATAAGAATTACAATACTCCATCTCACGTTTTCTTTCCAGAGGAGAGGATGGGAATACCAAGTATGTTTTGAATCCATTTCTCCAAAGCAGCCTGAAAGTGTTCCTCTCTTTCTTTGTTCACTGATATAAAAGACTTTGACCTTAGACCACTGCAGTCCCACCAATGACATCAGTCTAAATTCACTGCTGAGAGGATATGGGCTTGTACTTGTACTTCACAAGAAGCAAGAAGTCCCAGCATAGAGAAACAAACCGTTATTATATATCATGTATTTCACATTGAGGAGTGTGCATTCCCTTTTGCAAGCAAGATTGAGGTCAATCCAAAGGGAGTACTGTGTGTCCTTGATGTGTGAGACTGTCCTCTTAATGCATTAACATTGAAAATGTAGATTGATGGGTGCCTGGGCGGCTCAGTCACTTAAGCGTCTGACTTGGCCTCAGGTCATGATCTCACAGTTCATGGGTTCAAGCTCCATGTTGGGCTCTGTGCTGACAGCTCAGAGCCTGGAGCCTGCTTCGGATTCTGTGTCTCCCTCTCCCTCTGCCCCTCCCCTGCTCACGCTCTGTCTCTGTCTCTCTCAAAAATAAATAAACATTAAAAAAATAAAATGTAGATTGATTCACTGTTGACAAATTGAAGAGTTTAATTCACCCCCTATTTCTTTAAAAAAAAAAGTGGTGGAGTGTGTAATATTGTTGAAGCATTTCAGAAAAAAGTGAATCTGTTGAATCTTTGCTCTGGTCATTGGCCAGCACCTTATGTGTCCCTAAACGTGGAATCCATTTTCCACCTTTACTCTCCACGCAGCTCAGAATGAAGGGGCCTGTTTATATGCTCTAAAGGCCTCGGGGCTGGTTTGTCACAGTGGATATTTTTATGTTAATGCCAGCGATTACAAGAGCGTAAACTAGGAAAGGCAGAGCTATTTTAATTTCCTAAAGATAAGGCAATATTGTGAGATTTCTGTGAACAAACCAAATATTTTATTTGGACAACTGAAGAAGATGCATAGAGCTGCTACTTGGAGCTTTAAGGAATCCTGCTCTTATGATGAGGGTCACATAGACGTCTGTCATTTAAAGTGTGTGATAATCATCAGAGGCTGTACACGTTCAAACTAATATTAGCTTCTACAATTTTTAATATGCGGCCGCATGCGTTATAAGGAGATCCCTGGATAACATGTGCTGTGTACATCAATGTATTAAAAATAAGGGAGTAATACAAAACTAAGACATGGCCAGTTCTGTTTACATCGGGGTTGGTTCTGTTGAATCCTAAATAAACAAACGCTTTACTCTTTTCTTTAAAATTTTATTTTAGGGGGCGCCTGGGTGGCGCAGTCGGTTGGGCGTCCGACTTCAGCCAGGTCACGATCTCGCGGTCCGTGAGTTCGAGCCCCGCGTCGGGCTCTGGGCTGATGGCTCGGAGCCTGGAGCCTGTTTCCGATTCTGTGTCTCCCTCTCTCTCTGCCCCTCCCCCGTTCATGCTCTGTCTCTCTCTGTCCCAAAAATAAATAAACGTTGAAAAAAAAAATTTAAAAAAAAAATAAATAAAAAAAATAAAATTTTATTTTAGGAATCGGGGTATATTTCTAGCTGATCAATTATTTAGTTTTGAATCAATTATACTCCATGTGGATAAACGAGAACACCTAAATTAATTTGTTCTTTAAGTTCACTGAATATTTATATGTCCTTGCAGCATTTTCCCCCAAATCTCATAAAAAAGAATCAGCAGTTAATTCAGACTTTGCCCCTCCATTATTCATAAGGAAAAAGAAATAATTATAGACAAGACCAGCCATAGTCAAAAATGGCTTGTTTGTTTCACTCACTTATTCATTTGTTCCTTGCTTCATTCATTCATCTGCTTATCTTACCAGGACAGGCTAGGAGCAGGAGGTGGGGGTGGGAAGAGTAGTTGGGGGTTTGGTTTTGTTTTGCTTTAATTTGAGCTTATTTGAGAAGATGTTGTGTAATGCCATTGGCCAGATCTGCCCGTGGATTGGGGGTTGGAGCACAAGAATAAATCCTCTTTCTCTGTTTTCATAATGCTCTAAATCTTCCAACAATACTGACTCAATGACTCCAAATCCCATGCCTTTTTCTTCCTTTCTTTCACTTTCTAAACATGTTTGTGTTATGAATCATACTCAGACACAGGGCCCATTTGAGGGCTGGGCTGGGTTTCCTTGTCACCACCTCACTGAATTGGAATGCGGTCCACAGAGTGGCCCCTGGCCCGAGCTCCTCTGGGGCTGGGCGAGAGTTCATTGATGTGCTGAATATCACAAAGACTTAATTCTGCACTGAAAGGTTAAAAAGAAAGGAGGAGGGAGGGGGAAGGAGAGAGGAATAAAGATGAGCTCTGGGGAGAATGGTGCATTCAGCTAATGAACTTTTGCAGCATGGCTAACAGGGAAATTTTTTGCTGAAGGAAACTTTGTCATTGATGTGACTCCTACCCTTTTCTCTGTCCTTTTGACGGGGGAGGAAAGTTAGAGGTGCTGCAGGCTGAAAGATAAGGAGGAGCAAAAAGGTCTCTTTTTTTTTTAAAAAAAAAGCAAAATAAAATTCTCACTTGGGCTTCCCATACGTGCTTTAGGAATGTAGGCCTCTCTGTAGGGCTGCTCGCACAGCCCTTAGTCTCATGCAGCTGCTGTGACCCAATTTAGCCTTGTTAAGTCCATGGCACCCAAGTCAGAGGATTCCGGGGCTTCCCACAGATGCTTCTGCCCATGTCTGCCAATAGCGCCTTTGGGAGAAAGGCTGGGTAGTTAGTCTTTATGGTAAAATCCAGTCTCCTTCTCTCTCAAGACAGGTATGAATCAGCCAGGGCGATTTCAAGGCAGAGATAAGACACTGATAAGAAGTGTAGTAAAAGCAACTCCGCCCATTCCCCCTGTGTTTCTTTCCGGCGTTAAGAGGAGTCTCCACTCATATTTGGACTCTTAAATTTTGTAATAACCTGAATGTCTAGGCAGGACAGAAGAGATCTGCAAATGACATTTTGAAACAAAAATGTATTCACGTTTACAAAAACAGCCATATGCGATTGTACAAAATGTATTCATCCTTTAAATGCCTGTGACAAATGTTTATATGCCGACTGTAGGCGAGAAGATTTAAAATAGTTCTGCTGGGACCAGCAGAACTGAGGTTTTAACAACTTGAGGAGGAAAATTTGATTTGCATGCCATTTACAAATAATTTCTACCACCTCCAACACCAGAGTTATAAACGTTTAAAAAACTGCACGACTTCCCGACTTGCCTATATTCAATTTATGGTCACACAAACTATAAAAGAGAGAGAGCTGGCAGATTCTCCTTTCTTGCAGCTAAATAATGCATCACACATTAAGTAGATGAATCCGATTCTACTGTTCTCCGGCTTCAAACTTTGCACCTTAGTGCCCAAGTATTACAAGGTTATAATGGAAAAGGAGCGGGAGAAGAGAGAAAGTATAATTGTGTAGCACCGCACTCAGCATTGTTATCTTCTGCTTTCAACTGAGAAAATGAGAGTAAATGAACTGGCCAACGAATGCGCCCAATATACTAGTGTTTAATACCCCCTCTTTTTTTTTTTTTTTTTAATTTTAACACTTTAAGGTTTACTCATTCACCCAGCAAATAAGTGCTGAGCGTCTATAATGTGCCAGCCATTGTTCTAGACCCTCGGGAAACATTAATGAACAAACCAGATAAAGATACCAGCCCTCTTCAGGTTTATATTCCAGGACAGAATCTCCATCTTATGACCTGATTCGAATGGTTCAGATGTTTCCCCCTAAACCTTGTAAATATTCTTCTATGTATTTATATATTTATTAAATTATTAAATAAATTATTAAATATTTATGTATTTATATATGTATATATATATTTATATAATATGTACATATATATGTAAATATTCTTTTATATATTTATATATGTATGTATATATATTATGTATATATTTTATGTATTTATATATTTTAATGTTTTTATTTGTTTTTGAGTGAGTGAGAGAGAGAGAGAGAGAGAGAGAGCACGAGCAGGCAAGGGACAGAGAGGGAGGGAGACACAGAATCCGAAGCAGGCTCCAGGCTCCAAGCTGTCAGCACAGAGCCCAACATGGAGCTCGAACCCACAAACCACAAAATCATGACCCCAGCCAAAGTCGGAAGCTTAACTGACTGAGCCACCCAGGCGCCACAATATTCTTTTTTTTTTTTTTTTAAGTTTATTTTTGAGAGAGAGGGAGACAGAGTGCGAGTGGAGGAGGGACAGAGAGAGGGAGACACAGAATCTGAAGCAGGCTCCAGGCTCTGAGCTGTCAGCACAGAGCCCTATGCAGGGCTTGAACTCACGAACCGTGAGATCATGACCTGAGCCAAAGTCAGACACTTGACTGACTGAAACACCCAGGCACCCCTGAATATTCTCCACCCTACCAAACCCTTCAGTTTATATGAGTTTTATTTATCATTCCCATTGCCATGGATATTTGCTCAGTGCTCTGCTCTCAGATGTCATGCAGGGAATCTGCATAATCTCATCTTCTTTACATGTCTTCAACCTATATCCATTCTGTTTCTCATTCAACACCTTCCATGGCCAGAAAAGTAGTGGGGATCTCTAAAGGGTCTTTCTAGTCCATATTCTGTAGATACCTAAGTATCAAATATCCTCACAAGTGAGGTAAGTATTGTTTTCTTTTCTGCCCTCATTTCTTAATGTATTTACTAAAAGTCAAGGAGATAACTTGACTGCAGTTTAGAAAGGCTTGAGAAGAGTCAAACTCAGCATCTAGGCTACGAAGTTTGGCTGTTTGTGATGTTTGTTCTCTCACTCAGTTATCCGCTCCTTTATTCTTCACCCAGTAGGCTTTTGGTTATTGTGAGCCACTAACGAGAGCAAGGATAAACCAGACAGTCGTTACCCTCTGGAACTCAGTCTGGTCGGGGACCAAGACGTTTCTCTGCAAACTCAATTCCTGACTTCAAGTCCTGAATGACTTAAGTGCTTCTTCAGCTGGCCTTTGTATTTTTTTTGATATCTTTGTGGCAAGTTGTCTTTGCCATAAGAAGAATATACCATGAACATATCGATTACTGATTTGAGTTGTTTGACATGTATGTGTGCACATGTACACACACACACACACACACACACACACACAGAGATTTATTTCTCCTTGGTTTTGCTGAACTCTTTCTTCAGCTCTCTGGCCTGGCAATACAGTGATATACAAGCCCTTCAGAAATCCACCGGGATTCATGCCCAGCTGAATTATTTCATTCTGCGCTCTGTGTCAGTTCCTGGAAATTAACAATAGACTACCTCACTTTGGTCTTTGATCCCACCAGCTCAGTCAGGGTATTTTTCCAGATGTTTCCGTCTTGGGTTGCTATTACAAAAAAACACAACACAAGTTAATCCAGGCCAAATTGGCCTGTCCTTGGAGCTGAGGAATGTGGTCTTCCCCAAATAACCTGGTCTTGAGCTACATAAGGCTTAGAAAGGGGGAGAAACCCAAACTTTAAAATCGGAGCACTCCCTTGAATTAAAGTGTTTTTAAGAAAAATACCGTGCCTAATGTCTTCACAAAGACATTGATTCGGCCTGGTTTTAGTAAATTATTTATGTTTTCAAATAAGTTAATGTGCTGGGTTGTTTTTTCTTTTCAGTCTAATTTACCCCAACTTGACACTCTCAAGAGTCTAAATGCCAATAGACATAGACAAAATGCGTAACTGCCAAGGAATTGCGCCATTTAGGTGTTTGGGCAGAGATAAAACAAATAACTAGCATTATTATGCCTTCTATCCAAGTTTCATAAGTAAAAATTTCACAGCATGTTTTAACACAAATGGCCAAAAAAAAAAAAAAAAATGAGCCCACGGCAATAGGAACTGGAAGCCCTACATGTGAAATTAACTTGACTGCGCTGGAAAAGAGAAAAAACAAAGCAAACAAATTGCCCCCAGAGAGAGTCCCCAGAGTAGGGCTCCTTTTTCTACCTGTGCTCCAGCCAAAATGGCCCCTGAGAATGTTTTCAGATGTTCTAAAGCACATGCCCTAAAGCTCAGTGTGAGATCTTAAAAGTAAGGTCTTGGAAAATGGCAACAAATGCCAGTCCCGTTGATGGGCTACTCTTGAACTGTGGCTAAAATCAGACTCTGGAAAGAGTTAGGTGTGAGTGGTGACACTTCTCACAAGCGATGCTTGTTTTATTAATGCTTTCTGATTTGATGTGTACTATTACTAACACATAATGTTATTTCCTGGGCCTGATTTCCGGGTAGGAAATGCCTTTTGGAATGCCCATACACTCTGCTCTAGCAATTCCAGTCCTGAGTATATTCAAAACAGCAATATATAGGTATGTGAATGAAAAGGCATATGTGACAGTGTTCACGGAAGCATTTTCTTGTAGCAGACAAACACTGGAAACCATTGAAGGCCTCTCAACAGCAGAGCCGATAATGTGGTATATTCACCCGGCCCAATGGTATGCAGCACGAGCATAATGGTAATGAACCAACCATGACACTCAGCAGCCTGGATGACATCAGCATTTCACAAACATAAAGTCGAGTGAAAGAGATTGTGACAGAAGAGTACATAATTTGTGATTCCATTTACAGAAGTACGAAGACAGGCGACACCAATCTGGTCTGTTAGAAGTTAGGATAACGGTTGGATGTGGGGTAGATCCTGATACAAAAGGCACAGAAGGAAGGTTCATGGGGTGCCAGTCGCGCTGTTGTTTTGATCCGAGTAAAGGTTACTGGTGTATGCAGCTTGTGGAAATTCTTTGAGCTGTGTACTTATTATGTGCACCTTCCGATATGCACGTTGGATTTCAATACACTTGTGCAAATGCGAACACGCATTGAACTGTTAAATAGAGTCGCAGGGTAGAAAAATTCATTTCAGATATACTTACTTCTTTAAAAAGTAGCTCAGGGGTTGCAGGTTAAATGGAAACATATTTGGGGAATATTTAAATCTTATTCTCTGACTTTAAGCAGCAGAATAGTTTTCTGAGTACAGGTCAGTGTAGCTACATCGTGTAGTTATTACTTGACTGGGAACTCTTTGAAGAGGTGGAAGAAAATAGTGTTCAATAAAAGTATGTTGACTGAATTAAAACAAATAAAAAATGCTATTTGCCTTTATGAAATATTCTGCCTTTCTTTGATAAGACATTATCTCTCCCTTCTTTGAAATGCCACAAAATTTTATATTCTCCTTGGGGATATATGTATACTACTTTGTATTATACTTAATTTTATAAACTCCTTGGGGCAGGGTCAAGGGCTCTCATTCACCCTGGCATCTTCTCTGATGATCCGGAGACGAGCAATGTAGTGGTGAGGTTAAGAGCATGTATAGGGCCGCCTGGGTGGCTCAGTCGGTTGAGTGTCAGACTTCAGCTGAGGTCACGATCTCCCGGTTTGTGAGTTCGAGCCTGACATCAGGCTCACTGATGTCAGTGCAGAGCCCGCTTCGGATCTTCTGCCTCCTCCTTTCTGTTTCCCTTCCCGCTTGTGCTCTTGGTCTCAAAAATAAAGAAATCTTTACAAGAAAGAAAAAAAGCGTGTCTACTGATGCTAGAGTGCATGGGTTCAAGTCCCAACTCTGCCCCTTATAAACTACATAACTTTGGGTTATATAGCCTGTCTATACTTTAGTTTCCTTCTTTATAAAATGGGGACAATCATGGCACCTGTCTCTTAGAGCTGTCATGAAGATTAAATGGACAAGAGGAGCCTGGGTGGCTCAGTCAATTAAATGTCTGCTTCTTGATTTCAGCTCAGGCCCCGATCTCACAGTTGGTGAGACAGAATGGCAAGTCAGGGGATTCGTGCTGAGAGGGTGGAACCTGCTTGGATTCTCCCTTTCTCTGTACCTCCCCCACTTGCTCTCTCTCTCTCTCTCTCTCTCTCTCTGCCTCTCTCTCTCTCTCTCTCTCTCAAAATAAATAAACAAACTTTTAAAAAAGAGATTAAACAGGGGGCCCTGGGTGGCTAGGTTGGTGGATCATCCAACTCTTGATTTTGGCTCAGATCGTAGTCTCACGATTCATTGGATCGAGCTTCCCATTGGACTCTGTGTTGACAACTTGGAGCCTGCTTGGAGTTCTCTCTCTTTCCCCCTCTCTCTGCTCCTTCGCTGCTTGTGCTCTCTCTCCCCAAATAAATAAATAAACTTTAAAAAAAATTACAAAAAGGGGCGCCTGGGTGGCGCAGTCGGTTAAGCGTCCGACTTCAGCCAGGTCACGATCTCGCGGTCCGGGAGTTCGAGCCCCATGTCGGGCTCTGGGCTGATGGCTCAGAGCCTGGAGCCTGTTTCCGATTCTGTGTCTCCCTCTCTCTCTGCCCCTCCCCCGTTCATGCTCTGTCTCTCTCTGTCCCAAAAATAGGTAAATGTTGAAAAAAAAATTTAAAAAAAAATTACAAAAAAAAGATTAAATGAATTAGATGCATAAAGTTATGAGAGTAGCTCCAGACACATAGTAAATGCTCATTAATTGTTAGTTTCTGGGTTGGTCATTGTCATATCATTATGATTCTTATTACGGCTCCTGAATGACAAAAAGAAAAGAAAAACATTGAAAAGACCTAGCGGTGTTTGTCAGTCAAGTCATATATAAAATGTAGAATTGTTTGGTAAAGCTTGCCTCTGCTAATTCTCAGCTACAACCTTTTTCTCAGCCTTTTTCACATACGGTGTGTTGATCTCTTGTAGCTGAATGTAGTCAAACCATTCTCAATCAGTCCGGTCATACGCACTTATTAAGTTCTTTTTGGTGAATATTGGTGGTCTCCCGATTCAGTTAGAAAGACTAGACTATGGTAATAAATAGACCCCGGAATGAATAACTGTTGAAAGGCAATAAAAGTTCATTTGTAGGTCACAGCGCAGTCCAAGTAAATATTACCGTTCAGCTTACACATGATGATTCAAGGACCCAGGCTCCTTCGCCACAGGTACCGTTCCCCGAGGCTCATCTTTGCCCATATCCAGCTGACAGAAGAGAGACGTTCTACATCTGCTCCTTCAAGCCATGAAACAAAATGGCACGCATCGTTTACTCTCGCATTCCTTTGGCTAGACTTCAGCTGCAATTGAAGACGTCTCATGCAATTGAGGAGAGGCTGGTAAATATGGTTTAAGTGTGTGCCCCAGAAGAAGGAAGTGAATTTGGGGAAGAGTTAGCAGTGTTTGCCAGTATTTAGAGTTAAGTGAAGGTTACAGCTTTCCTCTCTGATAACCCCAGTACAAACACAGGAGCATTCTCAGACCAGTTTTTTTGCCACGCATGTATTTATTAATAATCAGGCCCTAGCAATGAGAGGAAAATCCCAGTTCCCTACCCTTTTAGGTGTTTCAACCACAGCTGGCCTGAAAGAGTCCCTTTGAGGTAAACACAACACTGTTCTGGGAGCAGGACTTTGATTAACCTGAGGGATGGAATCTGGTAGCCAAGGTCCAGACCTGTGCCTGGATCCAGTACCATTCTGGAGTCAAGTCTCACAAGCTATTTCAGAGAGTATATACGGCTCACTAGACTCTTCTAGTTTGAGCACATCAGGATAATGAATGTCTCTGTGTCCCACTCCATCCACATATCTTAAGCACCAGTCACTTCATTAACCCCAACGCTCTCCTCTTAACGCCCATTTTGCCAATTATAAAACCTGCTAAGGTTAGTGTGGTGAGAAACGTGACTAAAGCAGCCACCCTGAGATGTGGCCTTTTGATGCAACACTAGCTAACTACAGCTGAAGTGCACACTCCTAGTTACAGCAGCTAATCACCTGGAGGTTAGAGAGTCAACAGATAACTCACGGTTACCTGCTGCCCGTGCAGAAATACATTAATGAGAGTCAACATACCATTATGAAAAGTAAATTTAGCCTTTTATTCAAGAGATGCCTACCTGGGAAGGCTTCCCTATAATAAGCCACTTACTTATAATTTCTATGGTTTAACATGTAATAGTTATTTGAAATATGGAATGTTGATTGGAAGCCAAGCAGCTGTGCTGTGCTATGTGGAATTTGTAGATTCCTGCCATTATGTTTTCTCTCTTCAAAGATTAATAGGGGACAATGACTTCCTGATTCAATAATCCTCAGAAAAGGAGGAAGTAATGAAATGTTAACATTCTTCAGCGACTTTGCTTTTGGAAACCATCCCAAAGCCACTGGGTGCTGATTGATCATCTCGGCGGGGGTGTCTTCTGGGTGGTTTTGTACCAAATACTTGTGTTTATGGGCCTTGCGACAAGGCGCTGCACGTCCCTGGGATGCGGGAAGTATCTGTTGTGAATGTTATTCATACATTTTTTTTCAAATACGGGAAAGATTCCTATCTTTTACCTGATGGCCTTTTGTTAGTTTTCTAGCACCGTTGCTGCTAGGGAAAAGAGGATCTGTTTCCCCAAAGTGACATTTGAAGTGACATTTTCTAGATTCTAGACCGAGGCTTTGTTTCTAAATCGGAGTATTTGTTTTTAAGTTCAGTGGTGGTATCCCAAAGGGATGTCGGGGACCACCCCACTGGTGCTGGGGGCCGCTATCTTCATAGGCTGTGGTTTTCACCATGGCAATGGGAATAGAATTTTCAGCTCTCTGAGCTCTTCTGCATTCTTAAGTAAGCTTGCATAATGCTGCTGGGGACAAAGCAGTTGCCTGCTGAAAGCCAAATGGATGAATAAATTTGGCCTCAGGATTTTTGAAGTGTCGTGAAAGACTTTTTTGTTTCTTGGCTTTTTTTTTTTTTTTTAAATCACAGAAAAATTTTTCTTCGGATGATATCCTTGTTATCCACAATGTGATGTATCACTCAGATAGGTACACATTAACACGTAAAAGTTATAGATAAAGTATTTGGGTATCTGAACAATGATTTCCAGTCTATATAGTCTTTTAAGGAATTTTGTCTTACATAAAAACTCCCCTTTTAAACATTTGTCTGGCATTGGTGCTGACCGTTCTCCAGCACAGGATTGTTGTGTCTGAAACAAAAATAATAAACCCCCTAGAACCTGGTTTAGAGATCTTGCCATGCTATTGGATAGCATTGAACAATATTGAGTTATTCTTGTTCTAGAAGATGGCTGAGACCCAAAGGAACCTATTGTTATAGAGCTAATTATTTCACATTGATTTTGTTTTCTTTTGTTTTTATCACATTATCTCTTTCCTAACCAAATACCAGTTTTAAATACCATTACCTGAAGTCCGTTCTAAGTTTTATCCAAATAGTTTAATGGTTACTTTAGGAAATGTAAAGAGTTATTGTGTATGTTGAACCGTCGCGTCAGATTGTGTGAGGCAGAAGGCAGGTGTTTAACTCAGCAAAGACTCCTTGGCCCAGAGACATCTACGGGTCTCTAAAGTCCATCAGGGTTTCGAACACTATGATGACCTCAGATGCTTATCATTGCTGGTCATGCACAGTTAACTCAGTTCATCTCAATTTGAACTGTAAAGTATTTAGATGAGCCAAGGAGTTATGTCCTGGAGAGAAAACCCACTTAGAATTATTAATCAAAAGCATTTTGGCCTGTAGATCTAGGTGAAGTTGTCAAGGTCAACTCCTTAAGACCATGGATTCCTTGTATTTTACAACACACTAAGCCACTTTCCCACAATGGCACGTGAATGCACAACCACTTTCATTGTTGTGATGGCTCTTTAGAAAACATTCAGGATTACTTTGCGTGGAACAAACCAATGAGAAGGCCTTATTTTCTTAAAGACAACCAATGTATCCGAATTGAAAAATAGTAACACAGACTTCTCATCCCTTCCGTTACTGTTAGAAATATTTCCTTGAATTTTATTTCTGGTCATGCTGCTGGAAGCTCCAAACTGGACCTGCTTCCTTTTGTTTTGAAGTTGTCAGGCAGAATGGCATTTGATGGCATCAGTTGGTTGTCTTTTGTGGTCCACTTCTATTTGAATTTGGTTTTTATTTTGCAGTAGCTCAAGCCACAGCAATTCAATCTGGTCATAGGGTGAAAGGTAAGGAATAGCGTTTACTGTGTATCTGGTGCAGAACATAGGAAAGCACCCTAACAAAAATAGAATGGGCTCAGATTGTGGGAGGATGCATTATTTATGAAAGCATTTTATTTGCCTGTAATGAGAACTACAAAGTCTCTGGGTATTTATAATTGGTTCTATGTAAGCAGTAATACTGGAGGATCTGTATAAGGATCAAATAAATTACACTTAATTAAAGTGATTATGTTAGGAACTTTGTAACATTGTTTTTAATTTGAGGATGAAACGTTACCTTCATTGCTATGAATAATTTCTTAGCCTTCTGGTCTGCTAGTCTGTGGTAAGGTCTCTGTCCACATCAGGGCAGTTTAGCTTAGTCTATAGGTTAGACCACCGACAATTTGTCGTAAATAAAATAGCAACGTCAATTTATGTAACTGACTTATTAATAAGCTTACCAAAAACTCAGCTATTTCTCAACATAATTGAATAGTTTATTCAATACTTTCTGGCATTTCTAGGATTGCGTATGTATTGTTTTTGTATTAATTAATTAATTAATTAATTAATATTTATTTATTTATTTTTATTTGAGTAAAGTGGACACACAATGCTATGTTAGTTTCAGGTGCACAACATGGTGATTCAAGAACCCTGTAGGTTATGCTGTCCTCACAAGTGTAGCTGCCATCTGTCACCACACAACACTATTACAGTACTATCAACTGTATTCCTTGTGCTGGATCTTTTATCCTTGTGACTTGGTTATTCCAGAATCAAAGCCTGTATCTCCCACTCCCCTTCCCCTGTTTTGCCCATCCCCCTACCTCACTCCTCTCTGGCAACCATCAGTTTGTTCTTTGTATTTATGGGTCTGGTTTGCTTTTTGTTTGCTTGTTCATTTGTTTTCTTTTCTTAGATTCCTCATATAAGTGAAATCTTGCAATATTTGTCCTTTGACTTATTTCATTTCTCATAGTACTTTCTAGGTCCATCCATGTTGTTGAGAATGGCAAGATATCATTCTTTTTTATTACTGGATAATATTTACACACGCACACACACACACACATCTCAAATTTTCTTTATCCATTTGTCTATTGATGGATACTTGGGTTGCTTCATACCTGGGCTTTTGTAAATAATGCTGCAATAAACATAAGGGCACATATGCCTCTTTGAATTAGTTTTTTTCATTTCCTTTGGTAAATACCCAGCAGTGGAATTACTGGGTCATACGGTATTTCTATTTTCATTACTTTTTTTACAGTTTATCTGTGTAAGAGAGAGAGTGCAAGTGGAGGAGAGGGAGAGAGAGAGGAAGAGAGAGAATCCCAAGCAGGTTCTACGCTGTCAGCTCAGGGCCCGATGCCGGGCTCGATCTCGCAAACTGTGAGATCGTGACCTGAGCCGAAATCAAGAGTTGATTGCTTAACTGACTGACCCACCCAGGCACCCCTGGTATTTCTATTTTTTAACTTTGAAGAAACTCCATACCGTTTTTCACAGCGGCTGCACCAATTGACCTTCCCACTGACAGTGCCCAAAGATTCCTTCTTCTCCACATCCTTGCCAACACTTGTATGTTTCTTGTCTTTTTGCTAGTAGCCACTCTGACAGGTATGAAATGGTGTCTCAGTGTGGTTTCGATTTACATTTCCCTGCTGATGAGTGATGCTGAGCATCTTTTCATGGGTTTGCTCATGTGCAGATATTGTAAATATATGTTGTTTTTACTTAATTTCCACTGTATTTTGAAAAGCGCTTGTGATAGCTGCCTATAAACATCCTGCTTCATACCATGGCAGGTACAAAGATAAGTAGTCTTTGGCACCCATTTTCACCCCTTGGTTACTTTGCAGAAGCAAAGCTGGACACTTTGTTCCAGACAGGGCTTCCGGCGCCTTTCATTTCATCGCAGAAGGGAAATGCCCGTTTCCTTCCAAGAAACTCCAGTACTGTTTCTCTGTCTCTAATCATTGGTTTGATGGCTACTGAAATAAGCCAACTTTTGAAAAGTGGTTCTTGAAAAAAAAAATTGATACGTCATAAATCAGTTTAATCATCGTGTGCAAGTTATATGTTCTGTGTATTTATGCCTGTGGATGAATCAGTGAATATTGAGGTAAAACACCCTTTTACACAAATATTTATTACGTAGAAAAGAGTCACTTTCAGAGCTCATGACATTTATTTCCTGTTTGTAGTGCAGATCTTTTTTTCAGTTGCAAGCAGCTTTTTCCTAAAGCTTTTTGGAGTCATTTTCCTCGGCGAAGTTTTGACAACATGACCCAATTCTTCCAGTTTTCTATTTCTGTCTGGCCCGTGTTCCATTTGGCATTTACCGGGGAGGATCAGGAAAAGTTAGTGAAGGTGCTTGTAGCTAAAGGTCTGGAAAGTGGAAAATTTGCATGCTGGAGACTAATGCCTTAGCCTGCCCCAAGGTTCATGCTGAGCTCCGTCTAGATTATGGGGCGCTCAGGAGGTTGGTCCGGAAGAACCAGATCCTACCCTAGAAATTCTCAGGCAGAAGATCTGTTACAGTAGTGGAGAAAATGGGAAAATCATTAACTACTTGGTCAGCACAGACTTTTTTTTTTTAAGGGAAGGGATTCATAGAGTCCAATGAAGAAATTAAATATCTATGAAACACAAATACTATGGTAACAGTGAAGAATATTAGCTTTAAGCCTAATGTGCATTGCAAAATTCTGTTAGTAAAGGAAGATTAAATAAATACATGACTTTACTCTGGAGATCTGGGCTACAAGACCACCCTGTTTGGAGGGCTGGTCTTGAGATCCATGTTGGCCTGGTGAAGGTCAAAACAGAACTTCCCTGGCATGTTGATGATGGTAGTGAGAAAAATTACCCAGGATCTCTTATAGCCTGAATTTACCTCCAGGTTAAAACCTACAGTTGTTTTCATTAGTAGACTTAAATTTTCTAAAAAATTAAATGTACAGTGTTGAAAAGAATCACCCCACCTTATTAAATGTTTTTGTGTAAAGAAATCTGAATGCATTCAGCATCTTAAGTGTTCAGGTATCTTCAATGATCCCCATGACTAAATTAAAAACGCGTGATTGATTAAGGGTGCCTGGGTGGCTCAGTCAGTTAAGCATCTGATTTAGGCTCAGGTCATGATCTCGTGGTTCATGAGATCAGGCTCCACATCAGGCTCACTGCTGACAGCTCAGAGCCTGCTTGGAATTCTCTGTCTCCCTCTCTCCCTGCCCTTCACCTCACTCATGTGGTCTCTCTCTAAAAAATAAATAAACACTTTAAAAGAAATAGATAATTGACTATTTTATTCAGACTTGTGCTTTTCAGTTGAAATATTAATAAGTTTATAAGCAATCATTTGATATATTCACTATGTTTAAGGTTTAATTTGTTACATTTATAATAACCAGCTATGTATGTGGTAGAGTTTGTCCTCAAACAATTCAAGGAATGAAGGAAGTTAAACATCTGTAAATGTAGTGTAAAACATTTGCATTTCGGGGCGCCTGGGCAGCTCGGTCGGTTAAGCGTCCGATTTCGGCTCAGGTCATGATCTTGCGGTCCGTGAGTTCAAGCCCCGTGTCGGGCTCTGTGCTGACAGCTCAGAGCCTGGAGCCTGCTTCAGATTCTGTGTCTCCCTCTCTCTCTGACCCTCCCCATTCATGCTCTGCCTCTCTCTGTCTCAAAAATAAATAAACGTTAAAAAAAATTTTTAATGTTTGCATTTGGTTAAATCAGAAAACGAGAGTAGTCGTTGATCACAGATCCCTTGAGAGAAATTGTTCAGAGTTGATAAATTTCTCAAAAGACTAAAAAGATTTTATGAACTGGATTTAGGCACTTCAAGGAATATTTATTTTTTCTGGAATAACTTCTAGGTAATCTTAACTGTGCCCACAAACCACCCCGGGGCAGACTAACAGTCACCCAATCCTACCGACCTGACGGTGCTCTTCCTCAGACGGCGTATTGTTTACTGGAAGGAAATGCACTCAACTGGACAACACCTTAGCTAACAATCTCAAGCCTTCGCTGGTAAAGAGTCACCTGCTGCCTTCTAAGACGGGCCTGAGCCGGACCCGAGTGAAGCTGTGTAGAACGCCTTCTTGTCACTTCCCATTCATCCTGAACCCTGGGGAGCTCGGTGACAATGCAGGAAAAATAAATTAATGTCAGTCACACACACAAGACCTCTTTAATGGTACCCATTGTAAAAATAGTTTGGACAAATTCTGTCTATTGCTTTAATAGGATGAGTCCCACCATTACCTCAGATTTAGCTTGGAGAAAGGGCTGTTGCTGCCTCCAAGCAGCTCGGACTAATCTTCATGCCCTTCCTTAGTACTGTAACACATGCCTTCTTTTATTCCAGAGCTCCCTAGAATTTATTCATCCTCTCTCTCTTGTGTGGCCGGAGAATGGTACCTTATGGGTAGCACCTGCCTACGTCACGAGGCAAAGGGTATGAGAACTTCTTTTGGTCTGTTTGTTTATATGTTGGCTTGTTGAAATTAGCAAGAACATTTATTGCCCCCTGTCTCCAATTTGGGTTCTGAAATTATCTATTCATGCCAGATGCGGGAATTGTGGTTTGTAGGGACGGCTCCCAAAATGTTTACATTGTCAGGGATTTGGGTGGAAGATAAGGATAAGAATGTGAGGGGAATAAATATTTGAAAGCACCCAAACAAATCTGCTTCTTCTAACACAGCTCTATGATTCATCAGGCTAATCATTTCAAAGTCATCCCAAAGGCTTGATCAAAATTAAATAAAGATGACAATCAGTTTTCAAGATGGAGATATTTCTTTCACATTTTATGAGTGAATCTAGTTTTCTGATTCGCATAAACAAAGGGCTGCTGATTTAGGCAAATGCTGCGTAATGTTCAGGAATACTTGCTGGCTAGCAGAATTCAAGCATCTGAGCAAAAGAAGGCAAAGTTGGGATGGATGGTGGCAGCCTGTGTTTTATGACATAACGTTTGACTGTGCCCAAGTTCACTCACAGAGAGCAAATGTCCATGCATATGTGTTACTCATCACCTTGCACTTCCTGTCACTTAGTGTAAGCCCTTGTTTTTTATGAATCTACATTATTCACTTCTCTTATGATTCCATATGCATTAATTCTGCTTCCAAATAGACTAATTCCCTCCTATCATTCCAAAGTACTTGTTAGAAAACGGATAATGTTTATCACTCAAATGTTTGGTTAGTTGGCTCATTTTTAATTGGGGGAGAAAGTTTCAGTAAAGTGGCACATACTGAATTCACTGATTTATTCAATATTGACAAATATATATGGAGCACCTGCTATATACCAGGGGGTCCTAGCTGCTTCAGATGCTGAGATTAGAAAAACGGTCAAGGCGTTGGCCCTAATAGGGCATCCAGTCAAGGAGGCAGATAGCACCAAAACAAACAAACAAAAAAAATGGCACAACTAATTATAAAATAAGAAAATGTCGAGAAGCCTACAAAACACAGGAAACTATATGATAGAGGAAACTAAATTTAGGTGGAATGATTAGTGAAGTCTGTACTAAGAAAAATAACATTGTGGGGTGCCTGGGTGGCTCAGTCAGTTAAGCGTTCAACTCTTGATTTCAGCTCAGGTCATGATCTCACGGTTTGTGGGAGCCCTGCATTGAGCCCTGAGCCTGCTTGGATTCTCTCCCTCCCTTTCTCTCTGCCACTCTCCTGCTCGTTCTCTCTCTTTCTTTCCCAAAATAAATAAACCTAAAAAGAAAAGAGAAATAACATCAAAGCCAGTGGTTCCCAAATGACTGCTCAATGGAATCACAGGGAATCTTTGAAAAAAGCTGATGCCTGGCTCCCACCTCCAGACGTTCTGATTTAATTTGTATGGGGTGTAAGCCAGAATGTGCAGTTGTTAGAAGCTGTGTGTGTGTGATTCTAACGCACGGCAAAGTTTGTGAACCAGTGATCTAAGCTGAGACCTACAAGGTGTGTCGGAGTTGGCCAGGTGGAAAAATGGAGAGGGGACTTCATACCCCCTTGAAGCAGGAAGGATTGTACTTCAGGACTGAAGGAAAGCTCTTTGTTGGATTAGGGTGAAAAAAAGGGAGCAGTTGCCACCTGACCTAAGCCAATCTGGCCATGCAGGGCCCTGAGGTTGATTTTGTTAGATCATAGTAGTAACGAAGAAGTTCTATTCAGGTGGGAGAAAGCCACTGCCTTATCACCTGACTACTAGGCTATGAAACACGTGGATTTCAAACAAAATTTTATCATGTGTTTGTTTAATAAACAGCCGTTAGTAAAGCAGGCACAAAACAGCTCATGTACTTTGTTCCTTAAGCTCTATAGAGTCTCAGCTCCCCACATTTCTAGACGTGCTGACCTTACCTGGTAGGAAAGGGATGCTTGTGACAAACAACAGCATTTACAAAGCAGGACTCCAAGCTTTCTACTTGGCGTCAGAAATCAGAAATCCTTCTAAACCAGTGGCTGGACACAGATCCAACTAGGGATCAAGCCACAGACACCGTTCCTCCAAGAGGTGCAGGAGTCAGGTCTAAGGAATGCAGGATCCAGACCCAGCTGGTTTCTTGTACCTTCATGCAACAGTGGGAGTATGGCTACCTTATTTTTTCTCATGCACCTATTTTGAATATCTGAAATGCCATCTGAAATAACATGGAGATCATGTTATTACCTCCATGAGGCTAATTAATAAAACGTTGCTTTCACCAATAAAAACACATTGTTGATGGGGCGCCTGGGTGGCGCAGTCGGTTGGGCGTCCGACTTCAGCCAGGTCACGATCTCGCGGTCCGGGAGTTCGAGCCCCGCGTCAGGCTCTGGGCTGATGGCTCGGAGCCTGGAGCCTGTTTCCGATTCTGTGTCTCCCTCTCTCTCTGCCCCTCCCCCGTTCATGCTCTGTCTCTCTCTGTCCCAAAAATAAATAAATGTTGAAAAAAAAATTAAAAAAAAAAAAACATTGTTGATATTTATTTGGTATTGGCAAAGTTTCTGCTCTTGATCGATACACAGGTAATGGAAGGGCTTATAGTAACTGCCTCTGGACTGTGGCTCTTTGTGATCACATGTTACCTTTCACTCTGCCCTGGGCACTCTGGGCACTCTTCTTAGCATGTTAGCTAATGACTCCTGGGCATGAAAGTTTAAACCGATTAGTATATGCACAATATCACACTGATTATAATGAAGTAAGTTACAGGCTTTGTAACAAGGGAGTAATGGTCATCTCTAAGCCTGGGAAGATTGGAAAAGAGGTAGGGATAAAAGTTTTCTTGGATGAGAAGACTGACACTGATTAACTTCTCTTCCTGCCTATTTCTTGAACACAAGAGCTTATCGAGTTCAAGGACAGAAACTTGAAAATAAAGGAAGAAACTGAGAGCTGGTTCCCTTTTCTAACCTGGCAAATGCCTTCATTGCCTGGCTGGCTCTGCGAATGGCTTGAATTGCCACTTGAGAAAAGCATTGCTTCTCCCAGGTCCTACAGTGTATTGATCCTTATTTTTCCTTATTTCTCAATATCCGGGGATTTACATATTATTCAGAAAACTCTTGAATGTAATTATCAAATCACCTTGCCATCTCCCTGGGTCATTGTGGGCCCCGCTGGGGGAATTTCTTCCAGGCGCCTTTGGCTCTTTTTCAGTAATGAGGTGCCATCGTTGATCAAGAAGAATCAAAGTGAGGATTTGAGCACCTCGGGACTCACAGCCCCAACGTCTAGCGTGCTGTGAGAGCCGCTTTCCCACAGTGGGTTCAAAAGACAAGGCAGGGATTTTGAAATCTGTGTTTGATTTCTTTTTAATACGGCTAGATTATGTAGCTTCAGCTGCTGGCTAGGCCTTTGTGTTGCTCTCCGTAGTGAAGATATTTATGATGCCTTCTCCAATTCCAGCCATTCTGCTGCTTTTGTGGCCAGAGGCTTCTTTGGCTTTTTCAGAGCAGATAATTTTTTAGAGTCGCTTTTCATGAGTCAGCATCTTCTAAGCCCTTTTGTATTACAGAGCCTGTGACGGTGGCCTGTGTTGTCAATAGAAATATAATGTGGGCCACATATGTCATTGAAAATTTTCTGGGAACTATATTTTAAAAAACAAAAAGAAGCCTGTAATTAGCTTTGATTTTTTTTTTTTTTGTAATCTAATATATCTAGATATTGTCATTTCAACATGTAATTGATATAAAAATTATTAATTTTTTTCCATATTAAGCCTTGGTGATGCATGTGTAGTTTACACAGTTAGCATATCTCAGTTTGGACTAAGCACATTTCAAGTCCTCCATAGCCACACGTAGCTAGTGCCTACGGTCTCGGACAGCGGAAGTTTATGTGTTATCCACCGAGAAATCTGTCCTCTGAATACTCCACTTCCCATTCAGCTTATCATTTGGATTGATTTTTTTTTTTTTTAAGCAGAGGCTCAGATCTTTTCCTGTTTCCCCAGTGGTTCTGTGACCAGTGGCTCCTGTTTTGGGGGCAACAGGGTGAAGGGGATTGCTGGGGCTGAGCTAACTGGCCCTATGGAGTTCACATATGTTAACAAGCCTTTCGGCCCACACCCTAACCATTCTGACGCACTGTTCACAGCAAGATAAAAGTGATGGAAATCAGACGGTTGGATCGTGGTGGTAGAGTATTGGCAAATCAGGAAGACTGTGAGAATGATTTGGCAGTAGAGTTCATGATACTATTGAGAAATCTGAATTAGGGGCGCCTGGGTGGCGCAGTCGGTTAAGCGTCCGACTTCAGCCAGGTCACGATCTCGCGGTCCGTGAGTTCGAGCCCCGCGTCGGGCTCTGGGCTGATGGCTCAGAGCCTGGAGCCTGTTTCCGATTCTGTGTCTCCCTCTCTCTCTGCCCCTCCCCCGTTCATGCTCTGTCTCTCTCTGTCCCAAAAATAAATAAACGTTGAAAAATTAAAAAAAAAAAAAAAAAAGAAATATGAAATTTAAAAAAACCTCAGAAGGAGAAGGCTGTGCGTGTGTGTCTCCAAAAAGCTGAGATTCTCATGCTGCTAACCCCTGTGCTTCAGCACCCGTCTAGTAATAACGACTGGAAAGAACAGGCACAAATGGAGAACGCCCCCGACTGCACACCGTGCTGCAGTTGATGGCATGAGCTGGTGAGGTCGTGTTCCCCTGTTGCCTCCAGTGTCCTCCGTGTGATGGCGACACTGATGAAGTTCCCCTCTGCAGTCAAGACAGCGAGGTCCTCAGTGTTACAGGACAGAAGTAGAGACGGAGGAGCACAGGGTCCTTGTTTTTTCCTTGCTGGTGTAAGAGGGTTCACGCAGATGACTTCGGCACTTGTGTGCACTTTTCTAAAAGTCTGAATAAATGTTGTAGAATCTCCCGTATTTGAGAGGACTTTGGGGGCTCTGTAATTGTTGGACTTCAAATGCCCAGTGTGTCTGCTGTGATATTTGCAGTTTCACCCCGCGGAGTGGGGAGGCCAGAACCTAACGTCCCATAGGCTCTATAGAGGAATCATCCAACTTAGCTTTCTATGCATGAATTAATTACAGGATAGTGTGCTATGTGTTTAAGTTACCTTTTTCTATAATATTTCTTCCTTGTTTATATCACTGGTGGTTAAGCTTGAGGTAGGTGAATCTGGACACATAATATTGGAAAGGAATGAAAGAAATTTAGGATGAACACAACAGTTGAAACCGACAGCCTTTTTGGTGCGAGGAAGCTACACAAGGGTCTTACTAATGCCAGCCGTCCTTACAATAGTCCTTCTAAAACAACGCTGTCCAGGGGCACCTGGGTGGCTCAGTCGGTTAAGTATCTGACTCTTAGTTTCAACTTATGTCATGATCTCACGGTTCATGGGTTCGAGCCCAACATCGGGCTCTATGCTGACAGTGTGGAGCCTGCTTGAGATTCTCTTTCGCGCTCTCTGTCTGCCCCTCCCCCACTTGCTCTCTCTCTCGCTCTCTCTCTGTCTCCCTCAAAATAAATAAACATTAAAAACAATAAAACAATGCTGTACAATAGAACTGTCTGCCCATAATGAAAATGTCTTGTATCTGTGCTGTCCAATACCGTTGCCACCAGCCACGTGTGACAACTAAAGATGTGAAATGTGGCCGGCATGGCTGAAAAGCTGAATAGCTGAATTTCAGTTTACATTTGATTGAACTCAGGCCAATCCTTTTTTTTTTTTTTTTTTTAAACAAGTTAGCATTCACAGAAAATACCGATTGAAGCAAAAGGTATCTTGCTGAGGTGCACAATCTTGCCATTCTATTTTTTAAATTTGGCTGTTACTAATTCCCCTTCCCCTTGGCTTTGCTTTCCAGGATCAGGTTTTGTTTTATGTATTTCTTTATTTTAACCCTGGAAATCAACATCCTCTGATCACAAGAGCCTCTCCAACCCCTTGCCGGTGCTGGCAATGATGTAATTTACCTTGTTCAGGATGCAAGAGACAGGCAACGTTAGGCAATATTAGACATAACATTTTGACTGTATGAATTTCTTTCTTTTCCACAGCTTGCTCTTTATAAAATTCAATCCTTTTAAGACCCCGTGCCTCTCCCCCTTCCACAAACAAGAGTTAATAATTCCTGCCTTGTCTTCTCAATTCTGCTATCCTTGGCTACTACTGATCAAGATATAGCTACATAAATGTGGTTGATACGAGTTTAGAACGAACTTGTGTACCTCCCTTCTAATTGTGGCTCCTTCTTAGTGATCCCTTTTTTCCTTCTAATGCTAATTATCGTATCTTTCTTGCTCATTTAGAACCTTCTGTTTTAACAGACTTCTCCCCAAAGAGGCTAACCTCAGTTTTTCCTCCAAATCTTTCAGACCATTTTGAGCAGAAATGAATGTATCAGTACCACCTTAGACTGTGATCTCTTATACCTCTCAACGAGATGACTGTGAGTAGTATGGAAATGTGGTTAGTTGCTGATTTTAATACAAGCAGCAGAATAAACCAGATTGAGTGTTAAGCCGTTTTGGCTTGCAAACACTTGTGTTGAAACTTCGAAAGCCTTTGGTTGGAATTTTTATAGCATCTGGGAAACGATAGGGTTTTTAAAAACCTGAGGTCTTGCCCTAAGTATCGGCCCGATGAGATGCTTTCAGCTGTAGGGTAGGTTGGCAGGATGCATGTCAAATGACTGCGGGAGGCGCTCCGCGAGATCCTAGCCTGGTGGCTCTTGGCTAAACGCCATCAGTCCACAGCACTCAAGAAGGCAAACGCGTATCAACAAAGATTCCAGGTTGGTAGAATGTAGCCCTTTCCTCAATTGCCCCAAATACGGGCTGGTAACGATTGAAATGTCTTACTCCACCCTGTACAGAAAAGCTTTAGCCCCTTAGCAAACTGAGAAATATAGATATTAACATTTCTCATTGTGGGGAATTAAAGGTACAGCCTCCAGGTCAAGCCCAGAGAACCCAATGTTACATGGCACTCTAATTTTTCCTTTTTTTTTTAAATATTTTTTTAACGTTTATTTATTTTTGAGACAGAGACAGAGCATGAACAGGGGAGGGTCAGAGAGAGAGGGAGACACAGAATCCTAAACAGGCTCCAGGCTCTGAGCTGTCAGCACAGAGTCCAACGCGGGGCTCTAACTCACGGACTGTGAGATCGTGACCTGAGCCGAAGTCGGCCGCTTAACCGACTGAGCCACCCAGGCGCCCCTAATTTTTCCTTTTTCATAACTTCTTTCTCCAGAGAGCTCAAAGAAATCCGCTGTTCTTTCCTGAATCTTTGCCTGAGATCCATGAAGGTGTTCAGGAGAGAGAATTGCTTACTCAAGAAACTCAGTAAGAAAACGGGCAAAGGAGAAACAGCCCTGTTTAAAGTAGGGGTTGGGGCTAAAGTGCTTTCGTCTTCAGTTTCCTTGAGTGTGTCTCCGCCATGTTTCTTAGCCATGGCTATTCTGGGAGGAGGATCACGATCTGAAAACTGACCAAGAGAGTTGCCAAAGATACGTGTAGTGATGAGGTGTCTGCTGAGATGCTGAGATCCCGCCTCCACCCCTGAAACACCTTTGACGGCATTCTAATGCCACTTGGCAAGGTTATTGCTACTCTCTCTTTCTCCCCCTCTCTCTCTCTCTCCCTCTCTCTCTCTCTCTCTCTCTCCACACACACACACACACACACACACACACACACACACTCACTCATGCACACTGAGTCTCCTAAACCTCAAGATAATTCAGGAGCACAAACTTTAAATAAATGGTAGTTTCAGAATAGATTGGGTCCTTCTGAGAAGCCTTCCTCTGCCCAAAAAAAAGAGGTGGGGGTGGGGGGACGGGGATAATTTTCTTCTGCTAACCAGGAGCTGCCAGAAATAGGTTCTAGGGAAACATGAACACAGCTTCAAAATAAAAGCCTCTACAGTGGAAGGAGAGAAATTCCACCAAGCTGCTGAGCACAAGGATAAAGAGGAAAACAAGCGGCCAGCCTTGAGATGAACCAGAGAGAAGGGGGAGGAGGTACGACCTTACTTTACCTTCTTCATGGGCGGCTTGCAAGGATTAATGAAGTAAAAGTCTGCTGTACCTTTCTTTAAGCCCTTCAGAGAAAGAAGCTATTTGCATATGAATTATCACCAAACCACTTGTGTCTCACGCGCCAAGCACGCGTGGGTAACTGAGCCTGATGTGTGCTTTCTCAGTGTGCTTTCTCCAAGTTCTGAACATGAACATCCCTGACTGGCCTTAGTTCCTTGACCCAGCGGTAAGGCAGGGATTTACGGCGCCTGCATGTGGCATCTGAGTGCGGTCTCCTCCTCGAACCTCAGCGTCGTGCTTGGAGAAACTGGGGCCCCCGTGTCTGTCTGTGTGGGGAGGCATTTCCTTAAGAGATGTATACTCTGGAGGTGAGGATTAAGGGCCAGAATCGGTGAGTCAGCTGAGAAACGGAGAAAAGCGCTTTCTGCGTGTTTTAAAAATGTCCTTTCCTTTATCAACATATTGCTTAAGAGGGTAAAACAATTAAACAGTGAGAGAAGAAAATCGTTTTGACTGGGTACATTAGTTTCCTAGGGCTGCTGTAAGAAAGGGTCACACACTGGATGGTTTGAAACGGCAGAGAGTAATTCTCTTTCAGTTCTGGAAGCTGGAAGTCTGAAATCAAGGTATGGGCTGGGCTCCACCTCTTCTGAAGGTTCTAGGGAAACTTCTTGCCTCCTCGTAGCTTCCAGGGGCCCCACGTGTTCCTGGCTTGTGGCAGCCTGACATCCCATGTCATGTTCACAGGGCTGTCTTCCCTCTGTGACCAAGTGTCTTCTTCGAAGGATACCAGTAATGTCGGAGGTAGGGGCCTGCTTTACTCCACAGTGATCTCGTCGTAACTCATTACATCTACAGCAACCCCGTTTCCAAATAAGATCACATTCTGAGGGACTGGGAATTAGGACATATGTCAGTGGGGGAGAGGGGACACGACTCCGCCCACAAGACCAAGTTAGGTAGTTTCCAAAAATATTTAGGAGCCGAACCTTTCCCTCGTATAAAAGATCATATGGAAACCCAGTATGAGAGCAGGAAAAACAGTGCCGCCTCATGGAAGGAAGAGTGGAGCCCAGGGCCTTTATCTCTCCACCCCTCCAGGTCTCCTGGCCCCTTTCCCCGCCCCTGGGCATGCTATTTCGACACCGTGGAGATCCCCCTAGGGCTTTGAGGGGCACACACAGCATGGAAAGCTACGGGACTACATGTTCCATTGGGTTCCCTTCTTAAGTAAAATCCAATTCCTGTAAAGCAGGCAAATTTCCAGAGAATGCATTCTAAAAATAGTCTCTTTGCAAAGCTTGTTTTGTTTGAAAGCAGTTGCATTTCCTTTGTTTATTGATTTTAATGTAAAGGAAATAGAATCTACTCGGAAAGCAAACCTCCCCCAGGTCCCCTCAGTGTCATCACCAGCAGCCATTCGAACAGAGTTGGGTGAAAACCTTAATACAGTTGTGGGGGTGATTTTCTTTTCCCCTCACGTTGAACATCTACATAAAATCGTGGTGTGCAGTTCATCCTGAGGAATCCAACCCTCGCCTTTCCAGAAGACTGGGAAACTAGAAACTTATCCGGGGAAGGGTCGAAACAGACCGCTTCACAGCTAGTCCCACCTCCGGGGGGGCACCAGGTCTACCCATAGGACTAATTACTCCCCAGCAGAAACTCTGACGGAGTCTCACCCAGCATCCCACCCCACCGATGGAGCCCCTTGGGAATGGTTGCCCAGGACCCTGGGAAGGATGCAGACACACTCATCAGTTGTTGCGAGGCTTCGGATCCCCTGGCAAGGAGAAAGACTGTGTTTTTCAGGCTAGATGCCGCTGGAAGGGCAGGCTCGGGAGAGAATACACAAAATAGCCCAAGGGGAAAGTCCTAACGTTAACTCCATAAAAGGTGGCTTTAAAAGGTCTCAGCTGATCCATATTTTTAGCAAACTGTGTTGACTCAGCCTGCCTGACTACAATACTGTTGCCAGAACTGGCAATGAAAGGGAGATAAACACGGCGCTGTGATTTTTCGTTTTCTGCCTCCCTGGAATCCCTTGGTGGTACAGATCATGCTTGACGGACTTTGATTAGCATCTGCTCAGTTCCGCTAGGGAAAGGGGGCATTTGTCTGAGGCTCTATTCTACCTTCATGGCCGAGCTAGAAATTGTGATGTGGGGGGGACAGTTCCTCCCTGGGGGAAGCCTGGTCTAAGCCATCCCTCTCCCACCACTGGAGGCAGTGGCTGGAATGGCGGGACAAGATGGCATGTTTGGGGTCAGCTGGTGGAGTCTGCGTCTCACTCACAGGCGCATGCTGGGTGGTGACTTCTGGACGTGTTTGGATGTGATGTGCCCCTGTGCCGGTCCCATCAGGTGCTTTCTTTTCTGGGCAGTAGTGTGGTGTTGCCACAAAGAGTTTTGGACACAGGGATAAGGAATATCATTGCATTTTTCATTCCTTTACTAATTGTGACTGTGGGCATGTCCCTTCATCGTCTTTTTTGAGGGGCAGCCTAGATTCATTCTTCTAGCTGAGCTCCACATACACTGAAAGGGGAAAGGGTGGGGTGCTGTGTGCATGTGTGAAGGCACAGGGTGAACACCAAGTATCTTTTGGACCACAGATACCTTATTGGGAGAAAGCATTTTTTATACAACTGATAAGGTTATCTGTGGAGTAGACTGGAACATCCCTTGATAATTTATCAAGTGGAAGAAGACCTATTTCAGAGGAGGACCAATGTAAGGCAGGACCCCCGACTCCATCAGGTATGAAGTTCTCTCCTCTGCGTTAGGAATATTTTGATGGAAAAGTTTGAGAAGCGCTAGCTTAGACCATCTTGATGGTCCTTTTCATCTCTTGCGTTTGAGAGCTTAATTCACAACCTTCAGGTCCCTTTGCCCACTAAGCGAAGGCCAGCTTCCTTGGCACAGAATTAACGACCTCCTGCAGGAGTCACTGACCCCGGCCCAACTGCTTGGCCGCCCCTCTCCTCTTCTCTCTGATTCTCACCTCAGTCCACGTGTATCTTCCTCAGACTTGCACCCACCCATCTCCATTCTCCGTGCCCTTTCTGTCACCTGGGACGACCACATCAGCTTATTAAAACCCACTCATCCTGCAAGGGCCGCCTTCCCTTATTTCCAGCCAAAATGTA
Source organism: Herpailurus yagouaroundi (assembly GCF_014898765.1). Lineage (NCBI taxonomy): Eukaryota > Metazoa > Chordata > Mammalia > Carnivora > Felidae > Herpailurus > Herpailurus yagouaroundi. The sequence continues at coordinate 17,208,132 of NW_024412428.1, read as the reverse complement.
ACTGATTTCAATGGCAGTTATTGGTTTTGATGCTGACGTGGAACAAGTACAAGCTTGAAATGTTGTTTCTGTGTTACTTTTCTTCCTCTCTGGACACTAGAGTGAATGGATCTTCTTCAGTAATTCCGCCATAGCAAAGAATACTACGCTTTGCACAGACCCAACAGCCTGCCAGCTGTACATACACATAGTATGTACATAATAATATATTATAAAAAAAATAATAATATATATGTGTATGTATGTATATGGTATTTCTCTACCAAATTATTTATTATTATATCTCATGCTTCGATCCCTGGGTATATATATACCTGATGTTCCGTGCTATGTTCTTTATGTAGAATTCCTATTCAGGTAACTAGACCATCAGGCTAAGAATGGCAATTCCTGATTCTGTCTTCTGCAACTTCTACTCTGAAAGATGCCACATTTACCCATTTGGGGGGTTGTTTCTACATTCATTTTATTAAGACTCTTTGGATAATCTCTTTGAAAAAGATACAAATGATTTCATTGTGACTGCTTACAATAGTATTTTAAGTACTCAGTGTTTTTTCCATGGCAAATAGGTTGTAATCATGGTTCAATTTGTGTTTTTAAATATTTTATATTTTCTAAATATCAAAAAGACACTTAAGACAGAATGTGATACTTTAAAAATAGAATTAAGTAAAAAAAAAAAAAACAGTATTGAATTGACTGGAAACAAATGTTCAAGTACTTTCCAAACTTGTTTGGAACTGATCAGTAAATCACAGATGGAAAAGTAAAAAGTTTCAGTTATCCTTGACATTTCAGGAGGGAAAGAAAACAGAAAAGGAAAATCATTATAGCTGTCTCCAAAGAAATTGCTTCCAAATTGTTGTCTGTCAGCTATTCCAGATGGCTTTACTGTTTGTCAGTGGAACTGGGGGTATTCTAGAAAGACCTCAGGAAAATAAATGAGGTTTTTCTTTCCTGATATCCCAGAAGGTGGAAGAAGGAAAAAATCTCTTTAAAGAAATGTCTGTTTTAAGTCTGTTGGCCACCTGTACCTCCTCCCTGGCACCCATCACAGATTTTATGGTATATTCATATGCTCCAATTGTTTTAGTGGTGAGAAGGTACTTTAATGAGTATATAGGTAGTGAAAATAACGTATATCCTAAGCAGGAAAGTTAGTAGAAACCTGTTATAAATGTCTTATAGTCTAGTAAAAAAATATGTGCGTATATAATCTGTATATATTATACTCAAATAATAACATAGGCTACATGCGTAATTATATATGGCTGTGTATATGTGTACTTGTGCTTATATATGTTTGCATTTATGTATATGCATATGTACATATACAGACACAATAATCCTACAGCAGCTTTATGTATGGATTTTATTCCTAGTTTGCTGTTGAGGAAACATGTCCAAGAGAAGAGCAAGAGAGTTATCCAGGACCCCAAAGCCAGAGGGGCGTGTGGTCATATGCCAAGGCTGTGCTCTGAATTACCCTACAACCCCGTGGTGGTGTTTGTGGAATGTGTGTGGCATATGGGTCTCCCTGTGGCATCAAAACCAGTTGTAAAGACATAGGTTCAAGTCTCGCCTCGGCTCCGGTAGCTTGCCAAGACAAAAAATCCGGCCAACTTCAGGCTTTCATTTTTTTGCTAGGGAGCAGAAGTTATAGCCTCCACCAGAGTGTCTAGAACTTACAGAGAAAGCACCGTCTCACGGTATGAAGACTTGTTTTCATTTCTACAGAAGATTTCCACTCCGCGTTCCCTCCATCGCGTTTTCTAAATATCCTTTGAATTTGCTTGAGCTTCGAACCTTCAAGCGGCTCAACTATGGCAGGTTGTAAACTGCACCAAAGGCTCGTCCCTCTCAGTTTGTAGAAAGTCTTTCACTAACTACTCATTTCATCTTGGTAGATTTTACCACTTCTTAAAAATATACCTGGCATCCAACTTTAAGGTTGTCCTGGGGCCTCTGATTGAAGTCCTTTAAGGACCTTAAAAATAAATACGAAGATAAACCCTTCTTATCCTGGCCTTTTTTTTTTTTTTTTAAGCACGTAGAAAGAAATGAACAGGGATTGGAGGCATGGGATCAGTCTGTTTGTGGGCACTTGATGTCCTGGTTATGGGCACTAGTAAGGAGAGAGGTTTTACTCTGCCTTCTTAGTACTGTTGTCAGAACTAAAGCAGGATCCTCTACTACCCTTAGCAGGTGGCCAAGGTAACCCCCCAGGGAGCTCAGCACTCCTTCAGGAGGTTTCTCTACCTGAGTTCTCCACTGACTTGGGTAATTTTATGATGTCAGGATGTCAGAATTCAGGAGGGTGAGATTTTCCTCTCTCTGTGGGCTTATTCTGAGTGACCTGTCACATGTGAAACTGTCCAACCATGGTCTACTGGAACTTTCCAACCACGGTCTACTGAGACTGTCCAACCACGGTCCGCTGGACCTGTCCAACCACGGTCTACTGAAACTGTCCAACCACGGCCTACTGGACCTGTCCAACCACGGTCTACTGAGACTGTCCAACCACGG
>NW_024412428.1:17128757-17205590 GCF_014898765.1 Herpailurus yagouaroundi | reverse complement strand
CCACGGTCTACTGAGACTGTCCAACCACGGTCTACTGAAACTGTCCAACCACAGTCTACTGGAGCAGCTGCTGTGCCCTGGGCAGTTGGCGTGCACTACTTAGGTCATTGCACCATCCCTGAGAGGTGCAAGGGGCTTTATCCATGCTGCCCAGGAGGAGACCCTAAGGCCCAAAGTCGCTGACCTGCCTGAAGTCACCACCAACCAGGGCAGAGTCCGGTTCCACACCAGAGGGCATCTGGCTCCCTAGCCTCCTGCCATTCCTCTACAGTAGGCTTCCCAGTCAGGACCCCATTTGAGTTAAACTCTAGCCGTGTCCCTTCTTCAGACTCTGGCTTTTCATAATAATTTAAAATATGTTAATATTGGGTTGTCTGGCTGGCTCGGTTGGTTAGGAGTCCTACTCTGGGTTTGGGCTCAGGTCATGATCTCACGGTTCGTGGGTTCAAGCCTGGCATCCGGCTCTGTGCTGACCATGTGGAGCCTGCTTGGGATTCTTTCTCTCTCCCTCTTTCTCTGCCCCTTCCCCGCTCGTGCTCTCTCTCTCTCAAAATAATAAACTTTAAAAAACCCTTAATATATTAATATTTGTGGCGGCCATATGAAAAGACTCAATATGTACTCCCCTTCTCCTGCCTCCCCTCCTTTCAAGGGAACATGGTTACATCCCACTAGCTCCTCGGACACGCAGCCTTGTCCCCAAGCCCCAGACCCAGAGGTGAGCTGCAATGCCTCACATGATTTGCATGGAAATAGGCCAGCTTGATCCCACTGTTGTCTCCATTCAAATAGGACACGACCCCCAGATCCAGTCCACTTCTTGCAGGAGACAGTGTGCCGTGGGGGCTTCTTTTCCAGCTGATTCTGCACTGCTGGGCCCTCAATCCCATCACTAGTGAGCCTAGTGTCAGCTCACCGGGGCCCCTGGGAGGATCACACAGGGAGCACATGGGGGCATCCGTATTATTTCTCACACGCAGAGCACATCACTTAGAGGCCTGGGGGAAAGGGAACAGGGAGTTAGTGTATTAGCAGGAATCAAAGCAAAGACCTGTAGGTATGTCAGGAAAAGGGTCGGAGGTAGACAGGGGTGGCGTTCTAGTTTATGATGCAAAGTTAGGATGTGTTACCTGGGAGACTTGGGACACATGCACCATCGGCCCCACAATCCCAGAAGTTCTGCAAACCTGTCCCACAAAGCAGTGCATCCTGGTGGTGGTGCACTTTGTTTCCATTAGAGCCACTGTCTGGAAATAGATACAAATGTTCAAGAGTATTGCTTTCCCCTTCTCTTTCTGCCTTATTTCATAAGAGGGAATCTACTTTCATATGCCCTGCACGGTGCTGGGACATTTTATCTCGTCCTCCTGACAAGAGGAGGTACCATCTTATATAGAGGTACCATCTTATCTTATAAAGAGGTACCATCTTATCAGTGAAACTCTCGGGGTTCAAGTTTAAGAGACTTGCTCAGCCAGTAACTAGTAAGCAACAGATACAGTATTCGAATACAGGTCTGACTCCAAAGCTCTTGTCCCTAACAGTTTACCACCTGAATATTTATCTGACTGCGGTAACCATAGTTTGCCAACATGAAACTGACCAGAGTCTGGTTGGGAATTAACATCACGTTTTCAAAGTGGGGACAGGATCGGTTACGTTTGCAGTGTAAATTTACTTACAGCTAGGTTTTTTGCTTGTTTGTTGGCAGAATATTGTTGAAGCCTAGTTCATTGCTCTCAGGACACTCTCATGTTGAAATATGATGATTATGTTCTTTCTTTTTTTCTTCTGTAGAGGGAACCAGGGGTGATTCAGTTTGTACAAAACAGCAGTGATCCTTCTGAGAAAATGTGTCCGCTGAAAACTCTGAGCTGAGTGGCTGGCTGGAATGTGCCAGACCCCTTATGTTGTTGTCACTCTGGGCTTTGCGAAATGTCTTGTGAAGTTCTGATAGGTAATTCTGGGTCAAACAGGTGAAGCAAGCCAGTCCTGTTTTAGGTTTAGAGTGGTTGTTCGAGAATGTGAAAAGCTTAGAGGTATTCATTGCTCTAGATTTGTATATAAATCCCTTCCAGGTTGATGGTCCTAATTTAGCAGCATCGGGCCATAAGGAGGTAGTGTTGTGTCCCTATTACTTTTGAGTCAAACTTTGTGCGGACTATGGGCCAAGGGAAGAAAATGGCGAAAGTATGAATAATGAAAGAGATGTCATATGTACGAGTTCTTGAAAGCTATGGTGGCAAGCGTCTCCTCCCTACCCCACCCCCCAAAAAAGATGGATTGATGGATCAAAGGAAGAATGGAAAAATGGGTAGATAGGTAATAGAACATCCTTTAAAACCTGTTAATCCTAGAATCTGGATCATTGGTGTATGAGTATTCAGTGAACAATTTTTCCAACCTCTCTGTAAGTCTGACCATTTTCATAATCTAGTGTTGGAGGAGGAAAAAGAATAGAATTATGCTTAATTACAGAGATGCAGTTCGTTTCAGAAAATACATTTGTTATAACAGCGTGAGCAAGCAGTAAGGCAGAGCCCTCTGCTTTTGATTAAGTATTTAGTATTACTATATTATAGTAGTATTGATTAGTATTGTAATACTAGTACTATTGTAATATAGTAGTATTGATTAGTATTATCTGTTTGGTGAACACCTAGACCTGCCAGTGAAGCATCTGAAACTGGAAGCTACGATAGAATGAAATGTTTGCAGGTGCAGTGGTACAATATCATTACTAATATTGATGCATAACTACCATTTCCTGAGCCCTTATCTTATGCCAGGCACTGAAGTAGGCACTTTTATTAAGCCATTTATTTCTCAAGTAATCTCTACACGCAATGTGGAGCTCGAATTTACAACCCTGAGATCAAGAGTCACATGTTCTGCTGACTGAGCCAGCCACATGCCCCTTAAGCCATTTATTTCTAATAAATACGCTAAAGATATGGGTACCGTTAGGTCTGTCACGCAGATGAAAATCTGAGCTCAGAGAATTCAAAAGCTTACTGCTCAAGGTCACACATCACGGCAGGTGGTGTCAGGATTTGCACCTGATATGATTGACATCAAAGCCTGCGCTATTCCCACTTGACCCTCAATGTCCACAGCGCAGTCCCGTGCAGTCATGTCTGTCTCACCAGGAGGTGCTTGGAGTCACAGGAGATCTGGCCTTACCCCAGAACTACAGAACCAGAATCTACAGGTTTAACAAGCCCCCGGCTCTTTCAGCTGCAAGTGAGTCTGAGAAGCCCTGTACTGAGCCACGCTACTCTGGAAATGCGGGACTGTGTCTTTATTCCTCTCCCGAAGCTGTTAACGGCGCGAAACACCTTAGCAGCAGCGAAAATTAGCATTTTGTTTGTTTCCGAGGTGTAGCTGCGGCACGGAGCGTTATTAGCCCCCTTCCTAGCAGCGTCGGAGTGAAGACTGCGGACCAAAGCACAGACGTAGGAGTCACGTACCCTGAGTTTGCAGCTCAGCTCTGCCTGCGGTTATCTACTTGATGAAACTCAGATCTCCCCGCTGTCTGTGACTCCGTGCCTTCATCTACCAAGTGGGGACACCAGTTCTGGCTCTACCCACTTCACAGAAAGGCCAAAGGCGCCTTTAAAAGTAAAATGCAGGGGCGCCTGGGTGGCGCAGTCGGTTAAGCGTCCGACTTCAGCCAGGTCACGATCTCGCGGTCCGTGAGTTCGAGCCCCGCGTCAGGCTCTGGGCTGATGGCTCAGAGCCTGGAGCCTGTTTCCGATTCTGTGTCTCCCTCTCTCTCTGCCCCTCCCCCGTTCATGCTCTGTCTCTCTCTGTCCCCCCAAAAAAATAAACGTTGAAAAAAAAATTAAAAAAAAAAAAAGTAAAATGCAGCAAAAACCAAAACAAAATGGAACAGACAAGAATATTAGTTGGCCTTGTAGTCGTGTATGGATTCTTTACCCACACGTGAGGGTCATCAGGCCGCGGCTGTTTTATTTGTTCCTACTGAGGGTTATGTGGATGCCAGGACTTTTGGGGCAAGTGACCATTCCTCACCGTGCCAGCAATGTCCTTGCTGGAACCCTCCCTGCATTCCGTCTAAGAAGAGGACCTTCTCTGAGAGCAGGGGACTGGATTGCCAGCGATTGTGTATAACCACGCATTGGCTCGAACCAAATCCTCCGGCCTCCTCCACGTGCCCCAACAAAGTCAAACCCTAACAATAGAGAGCATTCGTTGGACTCTTCCTGTGAGGTACTGTGCCCACCTCTTTGTACCACTCTCTCATTTAATCTTTGCAACAACTCCAAAAGATAGATATCTTCCCCATTTTACAGAGGAGGACAACTGAGACCTGAAGACATGAAATAGTGGAACAGGAGTTTCTTAACTACTAAGGTTAGAAAAATGTTGCTTCCAGTCTGGCGTCATTGACCAGAAAAGTGTCACGTAGACATGGCAAAATTTCCAAAGTTTCATTGTTTGAAACAAATTTTTCTTCCCCCAGTGATCGCCCGGAACTCTAGGAAGAGCAGAGATGACAAGTCACTCGTGGCTGAAATTAGCTTGTGAAGTTTTTGCTCTGAGTGAAAAAGCAGGTATTCTGATGTGTGTCTTTTGTGTCTTCTGATCCGTGAACTGGAAGAGAAGAAATAATAATCAAGGAGCCATTTGGGAAAGCATCTTAAGAAAACCTAAAATATGTTCTCTTCTGAAGGATGCTTTCAGCAAAGAAGTAGCCTTATTGTCATTTGTGAACATAGCTTGGATAGTTCAGAAATGATCACATTTCTATTTTGTATTTTAGCGTTCAGATAGGATATGCTTTTCCTTGGCTAAACTTCCGATGGCAAAGAGTCCATTTTTTTCATCTTTATGCCTCATGGGCTCTTTATGGACAGAGCTCTTTGTGTGCTAGAGCTCGCCGCCAGGTTCTCCCTCCCTGGCGCCCAGGGAAGGAAGAATCTGTAGGGATCTCAACAGCCCTTGCCTTCGGTTGCAGGCGGTGGGAGAGTCAATCCTGGAGAAACAATGACTTCTAATCCATCTTGATCTTCTGCCCCGCTCTTCCTTTTCCACTTATGTGCAGGGTTTTCCCACATGCGTGGACGTGGGAAGTGATCCCCGAGCTGGGACCGTGAGCCCTTGGGGATTTGGGACGCATTAGTAGGTAGAGTTTAGCCATATTGGCTTAGCGTTCAGACGGACCTGGATGCACGTCCCTGCCTGCATCTACCACTTAGTAGTTTCACGAGCAGGAGTCTGCTTCTCTAAGCCTCATCTTCCTCCTTTGCTAAATGAAGGCAATGATATATTTTATATTATCTATTCTAGAAGTATTATATACTTATGCTGTGGCTTTTATAAATTCTAAATAAATAAATCACTGCTATTTAATATTTAACAAATACCATGAACCAGTGAGTCGGATGCAAGTAAACATCCGATAGTTGCTGGCTCTCCAGGAGACGTCCTACTTATGAATACCTACAGCAAGGTAGTGAGCCCCAAATAAACGGTGCAGAATGCATCCAGGTAGGAGCTCGCGGGAGGGGGTGAAGCCTATAGCCCGCTGTTGGGGCAGCAGGGGCAGGCTGTGTGTTGAGGCTTCTAGATCTTAACAGCTAGTATTTTCATGGTGGAGCCTGAGCATAAAGTAAAGAGTGAGAGTATCTCAAAGAGAAGGAATTCAACCTTCAGAAATGAGATAATTCAAGACATATTGAAAGAACTGAGAGTCCCCAGTCAGAAATGCCGTTTGGGACTGGTCAGAGCACCTGAGCCACTTAATGAGACCACCTTGACATGCCTCTGTGCCAGCTGCACAGTTCAATGCTGGCACATCTTTCAATTATTTGAGACACAAGAAATACAGAATTGCAGGTGAAAAGTCCCACTTAGTAAAATACGATGTTGGTGAAATCCAACACGGCTATGGCTGAACTCAGGTAGCAGGTGACAAGTGTGTGACCTTGGAGTGGCCTTATGTCCAAGCATTGAGATCATGGTGGAAAAGAGCCCTGGACTGGGATCCAGGAGTCCCGGGATTGCCCTGGACAAGCCTCTTCCATCCTCTATACCTGTTTCCAGAAAGCACTTTGAAAGGGGGTGTGGTTTATAAACCTGCCCAAGCCTCTAGAATATTTAAGTGCAGTTGACCCTTGAATAACACAGGTTTGAACTGATTGGGTTCATTTATACATGGACTTTTTTCAACAAATATAGTACAGTAAGTACTGTAAATGTATTTTCTCTTCCTTATGATTTTCTTAATCTTACTTTTTCTCTAGCTTAGACTGTAAGAATACAGTCTGTAACACATATGACATGTAAGATTCGTGTTATCGACTTAATGTTATCGGTAAGGCTTCTGGCCAACAGTGGGCTGTTAGTAGTTAAGTTTTGGGGAAGTCAAATGTCCAACACAGATCTTTGACTGCACAGGGGGTCAGTGCCCCTAACCCCTGCATGGTTCCCCAGTCACCTGTGCTTCCTCCTTATGGTGCTTTCAAAGTCGGAAGAGTTATGATACTGGCTTGCTCTTCTTTCCTCCCCAGCCGTGGATTTATTCTGTTGTTCACATTTTGTAAAGGGACAGTTATCTAGGGGTGAGAATGGAGGAGCATGGTGTACATAAATTAGCATACGGGGACTTGGAAATGTGCCAACGTCATCCAAAGAGAAGTCCAGATAACAGGCTACCAGGCCGAGCAGCTTGCCTGAGAAGAGTAAAAAAAAAACAATTTCCCTCTGTGCTTGCCACAGAAAGGAGGATAAAGGGACTGGAGGATGGATAAAAGTGTCCAAAAAAACATAAAAGATGAGATGATGGGAAACGTTGGCGAGACCACGGAAGGGGCATAAGTGGAAAAAGTCACGGTATAAAAAAATAATAATAATAAACTGTGGAAAGAGAATGGAGCGATAGTCATGGAGAAAAGTGAGATCACATAAAACTTTCAGGAGCGCCTGGAAAAAATAAGGCTTTATGAGTCGAACATGAGGAGTCTTTTCTCACCACCTGTGGAGAGTAATTGGCATGGGCTGACTAGAGGTTTGTTTTGCCTTTTTGGCAGGAGCCGAATTGTTATGTTAATATTCCCCTGGCTACGTGTTAAGTACTGACTTTGAATAGAAAGAGTTTTGCAGAAGGGGAAAATTCCCAGCATCTGGTTCTTACTTACTCTGACCACTGAGCTCTTTACAGACTTCAGACTTCACACTTGAATTCTGAGAAATAATTAGTATCATGGCAGATATTTCCAGCAATGCGTGAAAACGAACAGTTTCCACCAGGGACTCTCCCAAAGGTGTTTCACGGGCAGGCAGAGTGTATCCAGGCTAAGACTTAGGTACAAGGGTCCGTTGGGGGGTAAAGGCAGATCTCTTATAGAACACAGCACCGCTGCCCAGCTCCTGAGTGCTTGCATCTTTGCATTTATCTGCACTGTCCCTTCTCCAGGAACAGTGTCTTCTTCTTAGAGGTCATTCCACCAACCTGGCTCTTTTACCATTTTAATTGTCTGGAACAGGGTGAGGCAAAAACCCTAGGGAATTCAGGTTGGCATGGCCTAATAGTGCGTTCTTCAAGTGGCATCGTTTTTTCCATTTTAAGAATTATTGAGCCATTTCTTGGATTATCATCTTCATTCTTCTTAGGAAGCAACATGTCTCTAAATTTCCAAGACCTCCTACAAACTGACCTTCTTCATGGTCTGCTCTCCCCTGATCGCTGATTTCAGCAAGGTGCCAGGTGCAGACTAAAGACTGAGCTAATTTGCACGAATTTGTGATTTACTCATGACCCCTTAAAAGTTGTGAAGCCTTCGGGATTGCAAAAATAGATTGCTTCTTAATTGCAAATGAGCCTGTAGCTGCAAATGATCTCAGACCTCCTCTGAGCACCCCACCTCTGTTACCACTTTCCTCAGATTGTTGCCTTGCTTCCTAGTGTCTTTCCTCACTTCCGCTCCTACAAACACGTATTTCCAAAAAATGTGATAATGTGACTATTTTTTCATGATTTCCTTTATGGCAGTGACAAAGGAATTTGGTTAAAATACCATATAATTAAGCCCTTGAAGTTTATAAACCACCAGATTTATCAATCCAATAAAGAAAACCCATGTAAAGGGTATAAAAGTTTGTGAGCCAGAGATTCTAACTGAACCATTGGCTCCCCAGGAGTAAATTAGGCAACCAGAGCTATTAAAACCTATTAGGTCACTAAAATATCATTTGGGCAACCACCTCAAGTTCCAGAATGTTCTCTGAGCCCCATTTCAGAAGACAGTATAACAGCTAAGAGGTTTGTCATTTCGGGAATTTGGAACTACACTTTCGTGGAACATTGATTGCTACAACACGGTCTGAGGTTTAACACAGCTGAAACTGAAAAGTGGCAGATTTCTTCCATGAAAAAGATGTTCTCAGGGGCAGGTCCGAGATGGCAGCATAGGAGGACCCTGGACTCCCTTCCTCCCACAGATACACAGAATCCACACCTACATCTGGAGCGGTTCCTCCTCAAGAAGAACTGGAGGCCGATTGAACAGCCTCTGCACAACGAATGACAGGCCACGTATAGAAGAGTAGGAGAGACAGAGGCACTGCAAGGACAGAAACCCTACCCCTGATTCGGTGACCTACGGTAAGGAGGGCTATCACTGAGGGGCCCACTCTCCAGCTAGAGGCACAGCAAAAAATAGTGCTTCAAAGGGCAACCAGACGATAAGGGAAGGAAATCCATTTACTAGCCTTATAGCTTCCACCAAACAGGTGAGGGACTGCTAGAACGCTCTCTGGGGTTGGAGGACCAGCGAGCATCATCTTGTGTATCCCCTCCTTCACCTGATAGTGTGGGCAGAAGCAGGGTCCATACTCCAGCTGGCCTGCTAGTCTCTAATGCAATGGGCCCCTGGCTCACATAAGCTCCAGCCATTCCCCCAACGAGGCATGGGTGTGGCATGCCACAGGAATGTGCCCATTCCCACCCCAGCCTCAGCCATCCAATCAAGGTGGTCCCGGTCATCTCTCCAGCCCCAGCCCTCCTGTCCGGGGGACCCCACGGTCTCACCCAGGGACCCCTCCGCCACCTGCCTTGCCCTGCTGCATCTGCAGCCAGCTTGCCAAAGCCACCAGGCACCTGCAGTCTACACAGGGGCTGCTCCTACACAAGCCCACTCCTTCAAGACCGGGAGAGGTAGCTGTTCTGCCTAATTCGTAGAAACAAATACAATACAGAAAGTCAAACGAAATGAGACAAAGGAGCATGTGCCAAACGAAAGAAGAAGATAAAACCCTAGAATCAAACCTTCATGAAAAAACATCCTTGAAGAAATAATGGTTAAGAATTCCCTTAACCTGGGGAAGGAAATAGACATGCAGGTCCAGGAGACATAGAGAGTCCAAAATCAGATGAATCCAGAGAGATCCACACGAAGGCACTCAAAATTAAAGGCAAGACAGTTTCCTAGACAAGCAAACACTAAAGAAGTTATCACCATTAAAGCAGCCAGGGATAAATTCCTAGAAACACACAACTTTCCAAAATTATGAAGAAATATAAAATCTGAATAGACCTAGTACAAGTAATAAACTTGAATTAATAACCTAAGAATCCTACAAAAAACAAAAGTTCAGGATCAGATACCTTCACAGGTCAATCTACCAAACATTTGAAGAACAGTTAGTACCCATCCTTCTCCATTATTCCACAAAAATTTAAGAGGAAGGAATGCTTCCAAATTCATTTTATGAGACCAGCATTACCCTGGTATTAAAACCAAACACTGACACCACAAAAAAAAAGAAAGAAAATTATAAGCCAATATTCCCAATGAACATAGATGCAAAACGCTTCAGCAGATTATTAGCCAACTGTATTCAACGATACATTAAAAGGATTCTATACCACAGTCAAGTGGGATTTATTCTAAGAATGCACCACAGGTTTACATCTGCAGATCAATCGATGTTGTATATAGCACATTAATGTGATACATCACAATAACAAAACCAAGGATAAAAATCATATGATCATCTCAATAGGTGCAGAAAAAGTATTTGATAAAATTAGACTTTCATTTTCGATTAAAAAAAAAAACCTCTCAACAAAATGGGTATAGAAGGAACATACCTCAACATGACAAAGGTCATATATGATAAACCCACAGCTAACATTGTACTACTCAGTGAAAGGCTGGAAGTTTTCCTCTAACATCTGGAACAAGACACGGACGCCCACTCTCCTCACTTTTATTCAACATAGTATTGGAAATAAGTCCACGCATGTATGGTCAATTAATCTATGACGAAGGTGGCAAGAACATACAATGGGGAAAGGATAGTCTCTTCAATAAATGGCGCTGGGAAAACTGAACAGCTACATGTAAGAGAATGAATTTGATCACTCTCTTACACCTTACATAAAAATAAACTCAAAATGGACTGAAGACTTGAATGTAAGACCTGAAACCACAAAATTTGCAGAAGAAAGCATTGATGCTTTTTGACATTGGTCTCAGCAATATTTTTTTGGACCAGTCTCCTCAGGCAAAGGCAACGAAAACTAAAATAAGCAAATGAGATTTTATCAGACTAAAAAGCTTCCGCACAACAAAGGAAACCATCAATAAAATGAACAGGCAACCTGTGGCGTTGGAGAAGATATTTGCAAATGGTATATCCAATAAGGGGTTAATATCCAAAATTATATAAAGAACTTACACAACTTAATATTAAAAAAAACAAAACAAAAGACCAGGGTGCCTGACTGGCTCAGTCTGTAGAGCATGCAGCTCTAGATCTCAGGGTCATGAGTTCACGCCCCATGTTGGGCATGGAGTCTACTTAAAACAAAAACAAAAACAAACAACCCAATTGAAAAATGAGCAGAGGACTTTGAATAGACATTTTCCCAAAGAACATATATAGATGGCCAACAGGCACATGAAAAGATGTCAAGCTCACTAATCATCAGGGAAATGCAAACCAAAACCACATGAGATATCACCTCACACCAGTGAGATTGGCTATTATCAAAAGGACAAAAAAATAACCAATGTTGGCAAGGATGTGGAGCAAATCGAGCCCTTTTGCACTGTTGGTAAGAACAAAATATTAGTGCAGCCATAATGGAAAACAGTATGGAAGTTCTCAAAAAATTAAAAATAGAACTAACATACAATCTAGCAGCTTTCCATTTCTGGGTATTTATCTGAAGAAAATGAAAATACTAATTCAAAAAGATATATGTACCCCAATGTTCACTGCAGCATTATGTATAGTAGCCAAGATACAGAAACAACCTAAGTGTCCCTTAATACATAAATAGATAAGGAAGATGTGAGATATATATCATGGAATATTACTCAGCCATGAAAAAGAATGAACTCTTGCCATTTGCAACAATATGGATGGACCTAAATGTTATTATGCTAAGTGAAGTAAATCAGAGAAAGACAAATACCGTATGATTCTACTTATATGTGGAATCTAACAAAACAAAACAAATAAACCAGCAAAACAAAACAGAAACAGATTCACAGATCTAGGAAACAGATGGTTGATTACCAGAGAGGGAGAGGAAGGAGTTGCGCAAAACAGGTAGAGGGGATTAAGAGGTACAACCTTTCAGTTATAAAATAAGTAAGTCATAAGGATGTAATGTACAGCATAGGGAGTATAGTCAATAATATTGTAATAACCATATGGTTACAGATGGTAACTAGACTTATCAGGAAGATCATTTCGTAATGTATAAAACTATCAGATCGCTGTGATGTACACCTGAAACTAGTAAGATGTTGTATGTGGGTAATACTTCAATGATAATAAAAAAGATGCTCTCACTTGTATGTTAAATTGTCTCTAACTTTATGTCACAATATAGTAACTTCAGTATGGACAATAAAATGCTAGTTGGCTCCAATCGACACACTAAGGGCAGTTGGTTAACATTTGGAGTATTCACTTCAGAAATTCACACTCCAGGAAAGATTGATTAGCATAAATTCCCTAACCAGAGACCACACCACAGAGGATTAACACAGAACCTTCTAATATCAATCAATACTTACTGAGGCTTATTAATCCGTGTAAGTTGTACCAGAGAGAATTTTAAACTGAGAAAATGAATAACGTGCAAGTAATAGGGTAGGATAGAAAGACCTGTATCAGCACGAGTTGGGCATGTACTGGCCAGAGTCTGAGCAGTGAAAGAAACCACTGTAGGTGTTTCAAGTAGAAAGGGATGTAGTCCAGGGATTTAAAGTTTCACAGACCTCTTAGGTTTGGGGAAGTGAAGGACAGAGAGGAATTCAGGAAATCAGGAAGTGCAAGGGTAGAAAGAAACTACAGCTGATGACCTGCCCTTAGTGGGTGATGTTGAGGAGGCTGCCTCCTCACTTTTGGGGGAAGTCACTCCCCAAATCTTATGTCTACGGTCTACAGAAAGGCATGTCCCTAGTTGCAGCTGCCAATGGGGAATTGGTTTAGTTTTCTCTTTTACCTTCTGAATCCCACACGAGGGCTTCTCATTGAGAGAACATGAGCCAGAATTTCTGCCAGCGGAAGAGTTTTGAAATGTAGTTTCTTGATCTCTAGCCCCACCTAGAAAGGGAGAATCTAAAAGAGCCGGGGTGATTTTCATGAATAAGTAGTATTAAGCTTCGGGTATAAGGATCTGTCCAGCCCAGCATCCTTTTGAGATGGTCTCTTAGGTCTAGAAGAGCCTTCTGCAGTAGCACTTGCTGTAATTGTGAAAATAGTCCAGTGTGGTAGCCAACAGTTCCCTGTGGCTATCAGGGACTTGAAATGTGATCAGTGCAATTGAAGAAATGAGTTTTTAGTTTAATTTAATAAATTTAAACTCACGACATGTGGTTCATGGCTACTGCATTGGGCAGTCCAGGTCTAAACTCTCTTTGGTCCCTGTCCCCCATTCCTTTAAATGGAAGATATTGCCTGATTTGACCCAAAGTGTCCTAAACCTGCCGGTTGAAGATTTGTTGTATTTACAGTGTGTTGAATGTCCTTGTTCGAGTGACTATGTGATGGATTTGGGGAAGAGGGTTTCACTGGGCTTGCAGAATTGGTCATCTGACTGTTTTTTGTGCCAGCTGACTAAGAAACATCATTAGATATTTGGCTGAATTTAATCTAAGACTTGCTGTCTCCATGACATAAAACAAGCAGAAAGGTAGCTGGAGGCCACCGATGTTTACCTACGGAACCTAAAACTGCAAGAACCAATTAGACTGATCGGTTTGCAACATACATTTTTCTCTCAGAAATGTTTCTCAGACCTTTATAATCTGCAGTATTTTTGCTGTTAGCAAACCTTAGCAGATGACAAAACATACAAACACTACATAAATATTAATACAAAAACCCAGATAAGCTAGTTGCTGTCCCCTGAATACTCTTTTTTTTTAATGTTGATTTATTTATTGTGAGAGAGAGAGAGGGAGTGAGTAGGTGAGTGAGTGCAAGCAGGGGAGGGGCAGAGAGAGAGAACCCTAAGCATAGGGACAGAG
Source organism: Herpailurus yagouaroundi (assembly GCF_014898765.1). Taxonomy (NCBI): domain Eukaryota; kingdom Metazoa; phylum Chordata; class Mammalia; order Carnivora; family Felidae; genus Herpailurus; species Herpailurus yagouaroundi. Next base: position 17,192,073 of record NW_024412428.1, on the reverse strand, counting down.
CCCAATGTGGGACTTGATCTCACAAACTGCGAGATCATGACCTGAGCCGAAATCAAGACTCCTCACCAACTGAGCCACCCACGTGCTCTGAACACTTCTGTTTTTAATGTCAGCTATGCCCGTGGTATTTTTTACAATCATGCACATTACATAAATTTCTATGTGTGAAATTGTTCTTCATTTATATGGTTGGATCTGCATTTCGTAGTGTCATAAAGACAGCTCAATATTCCACAAAAGAACCCTGACTGCCACGCGTTCCACCGCTTGGAAAACCACACGCCAATTTGCTCCATATGTAAAATTCTCTCTATTTAGTTTCCCAAAGTGCCTGGCATCACACGAATCAAAACAGGCACTTTCGTGGATACGTGACACATTTTCCCGCCATCTGAAAAGGACATTAGCAAATGAGGCTATTTATCATTTCTTTCCCTATCAGAAAAAGAGAAAACTGATGATTTCGATGTCACGATTTTTCTTCTTTTTTTTTTTTTTTACATTTGAAAATTTTCTCTTTCTGCATTTGTCATCCTTCAAAAAATTGCTCACAAGTTCTCAAAAAAATAGTGTCCCTTATTAATTTAAGAACTGGGTTATCATGGAAATGGTACCACATTATGTTTTGAACACTCATGGAACTCAACTCACACAAACTTTGGCCTCCTCACTAATTATCTCTCTACCTGGTGATGGATAACTTGTTAGAGTTGTCTTCAGAGAGCTACAAATACTGTCCTGGGGAAACCAGTCCCTGGGGCATTCGCTTAGTCGGCAAAACCTCATACAGTCGCCGAGTTATTTTTCAGCTTCGACACAATTCAGATTGATCCAACTGCATCGAAGCCATCCTGGAATTAGTGATTTGCAGTTTCTGTGATTCTTTGTAGGCCTTCCCTCGGATCACAGGCCCTCAGCATTAAACGGTTGTTTTACCGTTGACCAAGGGACAGATTGTGGGGAGGGGGAGATTTGTGTCGGTTCATAGGGGGTGTCTGTCCACACAGCTCAGCGTAGAGGTTGGGAAGGGTTTGGGAAGCCGCTCCTCCTTAGATAACCGTAAACAGACCGTGTGTATGGGTTAGAACCGCTCGGGTCATCTACCAGGAGCCCAAGAAGCAAGAGGGGGACAGAAAGGGACTCAAATACAGAAATTCTGCAAGTCTCTTCCAGCGGCGTTTGGGGCCCTGTCATTCCGCCTCTGTGTTACGACATGAGTGCATTTTCTCACTTAAGGGGCTCCCTCGTCTAGCGCCTTATACCCCACATTCTCTCAGGCAGTGCTGGTGTTCTCACCAATCAGACTATGTATGTGGTGGTCCTACAGGCCCAGCACACTTGTGGGACTTACGGACGATGACAGTACCCGCGGACTGATGCGACAGGATGGGTGCTTTCCGATTAGCCCTCGGATTCCGGTGGTGAGGGCCTAAGTCTCATTCAGCTTCTCGTCAAACCATGTTAGACTTCGATACAGAACTGCAGACGTGCCGATCAAAAGCTGTCAGCTCAGAGTGTGCTGCCACGATAACTTCATTTACATCGAAATAAAACCACCACCTTCTTCAGTTCAATCATCAGTACTTTTGGTCTTAGCTGCAAGGAGGACTTAGATGATTGTGGAAGTATCTGTCTTCGAGGTTATTTCTGTGATGGATGAACGCTCCCTGATTCTCAACTTTTCACCAGAGTTCTAACGGCTGGGAGTACAGCTAAGAGGTCCGATCCATGTGCCAAAGTCAAGGCTTTTGATGCTTTAAAAGGCAAAGTCGAACCCAACTGAGCTATCAGGGGGTTTGTTTTTGTTTCTGTTTTTGTTTTCCTTTTAAGCAGACCCGCAGTTGTTCATGGAATCAAACTGGCCTTAGATTGCTTTAAGGAGCAGTGGCTGGTGCTTTCCAAAACACGGACACCGTGCCCTTTTGTTGTATCGCTAATATCGACTCCCCCTCCATGCGGCTGCCTTTACCTGGAGATGCAGAGGAGTACCAGTAAAGCCCTCTTGGCTTATCTCTTTGCAGGCTTGTTGATCGGTGCTGGCTGTGCCCTCTACCCCTTGGGCTGGGACAGCGAGGAAGTCCGTCAGACTTGTGGCTATGTCTCTGGCCAGTTTGACCTGGGTAAGTTTCCTTCGTCAATGACACTCCTTTTAGAAAAGAACCGTATGTGACTTTTCCTAGAAGCAGAGAGTGGGAGAGATAAGGGAGAAAAACACACCCTGTAGTGCAGCTAGCAGTCATGTGTAACAATACGCACACACTCGCTTATCCATTTGTTGAGTGAAATTATGCCAATCTACCGTTTGCCTGAACTGTGGGAAGTATTGTGGATACAAAGCTTAGATAGAGCCCCTGCTCTGAAGAATTTATATGCATTGATCAATTCATTCAAAAATCATGTGTCAATTACTTATTGTGGGTGCTGAAAAGAACTCTGTGGAATTTATAGCCTGCCTGAGGTTTCTCAAGGGCTAAGAAATCCAAAGCGATCTCACTCCAGAGTAATAGACAGCTTTGTGGGAGTGCTGGGTCTTGAACACAGTGATGCACGAGGGTCGTCTGGCAGTAGACAGAAGCATCTTGCAAGCCAGGAACACGGCAGAGCGAGAGCATCAGAGAGGCATAGGAACAGTCCATCAGGAGGCCACAGGGGTAGGAGAAGCAGGGAGAGATGTGATTGAATAGTTAGAAGTTCACACACTGCTGAAGGACACCTCATGACTTTTTCTGGAAATTTCAGACATTTTCACTTGTAGCTCTAGTGTGTTCTACCTAGCAGTCCATTAAAAAGGTAGCATAGGATGATATGGCTTGCATCATGATAACTTGTACTAATTGGATTATATTCCCCTCGGTTGATAAACCTAACTTTTATGCCAACACTTCCTTATTTCTTTCTAGTTAAGTGTCCTGTCTATTCCAGCTTCTGTTATTTTAAGGCATATCATAATGAAAAACTTAATGAAAGTAAGCCTTCTCTTTATTGAGTTATTTTCTGAGGATGTTTTTCTGGAATCGGTGTTCCCACATCGAGGATTACTGCCAAATAATAGCAAATATACTTTTCCCTAATATAAGGATAGATTGAGTTTTTGATGATTGGTTCATAGTGAGGTACTAACTTAAACATTCGCTTTTCACATTAAACACTTCACTCTAAGGAGAAATATTTGAGGGAGGTGGTCTAACGTCAGTATTACTGTTATATCCCAAATCATCATTAAAAAATTGTATGGTAGAACTTCTGTGAAAAAAGTTTCTGTCCGATACTGAGGAAAATGGACCGATGTGATACCATATCAAAGTTCTGTGGATTTGAAAATAAAGCATGATTTGTTTGACTCATTGGATGACAAACACCCTGCTTCCCTCAAAACAATACTAGCTCTTTTGGCGGAGAAGTTGGTACGTTAAATACTACGAATTTGCATGGATAAAAAAATACAAGAGATTTCGGACCGCTCTTTCTTTCCTTCTCCATAAGGCTTTCCTAAGTCTGGATCCGTTTGTGATTGCCATAAATGCAGAGGAAAATGCTGGCACAAAGTTGAGTGTCAGCTTGGCTTTTGTTTGTTTTCCAGTTTTTTACCTTTTTTTGTCTGTCTCTTGGTTGGTTGGTTGGTTGTTTTTTTTGGAAAGCAAACTGTGTCCAGGGGAGATATTTTAATATAGCATTTGGCATTTTTCTTTCCCTGGCGTTTGAGGCATTCTTGGCCGTTTCACACATGCCTCAACTTGATTAGAATACTGCTCTTGCCGATCTCTTGCTATTGCGTGTTGCTATATTAATTAGCAGGTTGTAATGAAACCCATATCCTGTTTTTTGCAATTTTCATTACTGCATCTCAGTAGTTCATATCTTCCCAGCATTGTGGATTAAACACTTGAATGTCAAACTTAAAAAAAAAAAAAAAAAAAAAAAAAAAAAAAAGACTTGCCTCTTTACTACTGGTAATAATTTCTTATGTTACTAAACTCACCGAAGCCATTTTAACAATTTAAAAACTCTGGTGGTTTTAAGTTTTGCCACACCAAGATTTTTTTTTTTTAATGTCTCTTACTGGGATGGTGAGGAAAAAATGGAAACTGTCATCATCGACAGATAAAACGAGTCCTCGGTCCTGCAAAACTACCTCTGTGTTCTATCTTTAAAAAATGGTGACTGTTTCCTTGCACACTGATGGAGACTGAACTTCAGCGGAGCGAAGGCACAGATTCTGGTGCTCACTGGGGAGAACCCAGGACCGCAGTTGGGAGCCACATCACGTGTGCGAGGGGGAGCATTCTCGCTAAGGCGGGCCCTGGGGCCCATGTTTTTAATGGTGTGCGTGCCGGTTGCCAGAGCCACACTGCCTCTACTGCTTCTGAGAAGCCAATCTCATTGCTACTGCCTCTCCCAGGAGACTGTGTGGGCACATCTTCCCCCTGAGGCCTGGGAAACGTTAATGTTGTTAAGGTTCATGCGGTCCTTATTGTGGGATGTGGGTCACTCAAGAAACCATCCCCTTTGTTTTTATATGGAAGATTACTTAAGGAGTGTGTTCATTCAGTCACCCAGCCGACAAATATTTCTGAAGTGCTTACTGCCTGCCAGGCCCTGTGCTAGGTGTTGAGGCCATGGCATCACCAAGGCATTTTGAAAGACCCCATGCATTGCCGTCAGGGAACCAGAACCTACCAGAAGAGCCAGATGTTCAAGAAGATAATATACACCGTCAGTGTGTCGGAAAGGAAGAGGGTCGCAAAGGAAGGCACTGCAGCGGACCTTGTGGTTGCCTTGCCAGCATCGTTCCATTCTGGTCGGTGATTCTAAGCCAGAGGCAGGGAAACAGCTCTGTGAAGAGCCAGCTAGTGACTGTTTGCAGCTTTCGGAGCCATATGGTCTGTGCTGCAACTATTCAGCTCTGCGTCTGTAGCATGAGAGACACTCCATGCGCGAGTGGGTGTGACCGTGTTCCCGTAAATTTGTTTTTACAAAAACAGGTGCTGGGGCCACAGTCTGAGGACCCCTGATCGCAACCAAAGCATGCCCCCGCCACTCCAGAAATAGGTTCATTTCAGATAGACTCATTTATTGATCCCTTCAGCCTCCCAGACAGCTGGTCGGGACGCAGGGCACCGATCGCGCTGAGCAGCCCTGTCCACTTGACCTAGTCTGCTCTATACTTATTACCCTCTTCATGTTGTGCGCGTTGCGAATTAGGTGGCCAACTCTCTAACTTCATCTTGGTCATCTTACCTCTTAATACAAGCTTGGGATGGGGCGGCGTAAGCTCATTTAGACCAGTGATATTGCAGATGTTTCCAGAGGCTTTGGGAGAAGAAGGGATCATATGCCTAAGGGAAAGGCACCAGAAGCCATGCTCCCCCCTCCCTCCAGCAGCCGCCTCTGACTAGGTAGAATGGCAGGTGGGGACAGCCTCCAGGGGGAAGGGGTGGGCAGAGAAACCAGCTGGGGTTCAGCCACCCCCGAAGCATGACTTCCCTAGGAGCTTTCAACCTTGCCGATACATAGTACATAATACATGGTGATTCATTTCCTCACTGGGTAATTTTAAAGGCATCCTTTCTCTCTCTTTTAAAAATGTTAACTTATTTTGAGAGAGAGAGGGAGAGAGAGATAGAGAGAGAGAGAGAGAGAGAGAACAAGCAGGGAAGGGGCAGAGAGGGGAAAGATAAAGAATCTCAAGTAGACTCTGTGATGTCAGTGCAGAGCCCAACACTGGGCTCGATCTCACGAACCTTGAGATCATGACCTGAGCCGAAATCAAGAGTCTGGCGCTTAACCAGCTGAGCCACCCAGGCGCCCCAAGGCAGCCTTTCTCGTACTGGCAGCTGAACGCAGCCTAACTGGTATTTTAGTTAGTTGCTATGTCACAATTCAAGGGGACTTGACCTCTCCTGGAGGCTTCCTAAGGAAGGAGTATTTTTAGCTGAGCCTTCAAGGCTGTGAAGTGTGTAGGTAGATAAAGAGTGAGTGTGGGTGTGTTTTAGGCTACAGGGAGGCCAAGGAGAAGAGGGAAAGACCCCAAGCAGGCACAGTGGAGGAAGGAGGAATGCTGGTGGGGTGAAGGTAGGAAGGGCTTCCCAGGGGTTTAAACTGAGTCCAAACATATAAGACGTAGTTAAGCAAGGCACAGATTTCATAAAAACTCACATTTGTGGTTTTAAGGTAATGTGGTAGGAGTCTAATAGAATCTACTTTTTAAAATGCCTTTTTCCCGGGTGCCTGGTGGCTTAATTGGTTAAGTGTCCAACTGTTGATTTCAGCCCAGATCATGATCCCATGGTTCGTGGCCCCGAGTCAATCAGCACAGAGACTGCTTGGGATTTTCTCTCTCCCTCTCTCTCTCTGTCTCTCTCTGTCTCTGTCTATCTCTCTCTCAAAAATAAATAAATAAAAATTAAAGAAAATAAAGTGTCTTTTTTCCTTGGCAAGGAGACTTGGCCAAGACTTGCCACTACACAATACTGTGCCTTGAAAACAACTTTATAAGGCTATTGATTCTTTCTCAAGAATTAAGTGCAAAGCTTTGGAGCAATTTCACAAAAATACCCACTTTTGCAAATCAAAGATTGTTACTGTTTACCTTTGGATCATTCTTCTTTATGGAGAAGCAAGGAGCATGTTTGAATACACGTATTTTTGAAACAAGGAAACCAGAGCACAAGCAGGCTGCATAATGAATTTCTAAATTATGCAGCTAAAATTGTACAGCTTGCCTTGACAGTAGCTTTCACCCTTTAGAAGCATTAGAATCAGAGGCCGACTTGTTTCTCTCATTTGTTTTATTTATTTTTTATTAAAAATTTTTTAAAGTGTTTATTTTTGAGAGAGAGAGAGAGAGAGAGAGAGAGAGAGAGAGAGAGAGAGCACAACCGGGGGAGGGGCAGAGAGGCAGGGAGACAAAGAATCTGAAGCAGGCTCCAAGCTGTCAGCACAGAGCCTGACGCGGGACTCAAACTCACAACCCGTGAGATCACGACCTGAGCTGAAGTCGGACGCTCAACCGACTGAGCCGCCCAGGTGACCCTCTCATTTGTGTTTTAAACAAGTATCTCGGGTGATTCAGGTGCAAGGGGTCAGCAGCCATACTTTGAAACAAAATCACCCGATTTATAAAGAGAATTATATTTTTTAAAATTTTTTATTTGAGTATAGCTGACACACAATGTTACATTCGTTTCGCATGTACAGCACCATGATCCAACATCTCTGTTCGTCACGCTGTGCTCACCACAAGTGCAGTCATCATCTGCCACTACACAATACTGTTAGTCCTTGACTATATTCCCTGCGCCGTGCCTTTAATTCCCATGTCTTGTTCATTCCACCACTGGAAGCCTGTATCTCCCCCTCCCCTTTACTTGTTTTGCCCATCTCCCTACCCCATTTCCCTCTGGGACAACCTTCAGTTTGTCCTCTGTAGAGAGAGAAAATTAGTTTTTTGTACTTTGCTAGAATTTAGTTTAGTATCCACTTTGTTTTATATAAGCTAGGGGGCTTTAGCTTTAGGTTACAGAGAGCTGATTCCAGCTGGCTTACACAAAGAAAATATTTACCATCTCTTATTACAGCAAGGCCAGAGCTAAGGTGAGCTGCAGACTTGACTGATCCAGGGGCTCAAAGATGTTGTCCTGGGCCCAAGATGTTGCCCAGGACCCGGGTTTTTCCCAAACCGGAGACCTACCGCGTGTGGGTTCTTCTCCTCCATCTTGAGGTTGGCTCTCTTCTTCTCATCGACAATTACGTTTGGCACCTGTAGCCTGTTCGTGTCATAGAAGAGAGGGGGCGTCTCTCCCCAGTCCCAGCAATGGAATAAAAGTCCCTCTTCTCAGTCTGATTGGGCCAACTTGAAAGAATAAGAGCTGTCAGCGGTTACCGTGTACAAAATGGCTTCTTGTGGCCGAGCGTGGATGGGTTCAGAGTTTTACAGAACCAGATTTTACTGAGAAGTAGTGGCATCTGTAAGCGGAGGATGAGGCTACGAACGGAAAAGGCATCTCAGTCTGTCTTTTTGTTGTGGTTGGACTTGGTGCCCTGCTCTCCTTCCATCGCGAAGTCCGTGGCTGCAGATTAAGGGTCAGTAATGGCTCGTGCTGTGTAAGTGTCAACAATGGTGAATTTATGTATTACTTTTTAAGAGAAGAAAACAGTATAAGTGATAAGAATAATGTGTAAGGTAACACAGTATCTTCACATAATAAAAATACGGTAGACGTTTGCTGTTATTATTCATGTTATTTGCACAGGACCATTTTTAATGAATATTGGTTGATTAATCTTTTTTTCTTTCTTTTACATTTTATAACAGTAAGTTGGGATTTACACGTTAAGCATAAGGTCTCTCTAATCAGGTTGTCCAATTGATTTAATTCATGCCTCGGAGATATTTTCATCCACCAGACTTTTCTAATTATATCCTTATGATCAAAAGTAGTGTTTCAATTAATTTGTCTTGCTAATTTGCCAAGTAAATTTGAGTAATCATTGCTTTCATTTTGCTATTTAATTTCATTAAGAAGCCATCATGTTCCCTGTTCTTGAAATTATGCTCTTGGATTCTCAAGAACTACTGAGAACTCAGAGCCTGTCAGTGTGAAAAAGATGAGAGTCTGTTTCTTCCAAATTTTCAGACCAGGGAAGAAATCTCTTCTCATCGAATCTGAACAATAACCACGTCACATCTCTTTGGGCACATCTCTTTCACTCCTGACTTCTGTTTTTCTCCCTTCAAACCTAATCACACTTGAGAAAAAATAATTTGCAAGTTATAGTCAGTGGGAAAAAATGAGAACAAAAAGAGAAAATTTGTCCAAGTTGCTAGAAGTCATTTAGAAGCTCCAGGAGGAGCCTGTATTCCCTCAAATAGCATGTTAGCACAGGAGGATGGCAGAAAGACCAAGCGGCCGCTAGGAGCTAAACCAAGACCCAAACTGGGTAGGCCCAGGGTTACTCACAGGAACCCTCTAGAATGTGACTCTAGATGATGCTGGTCAAGTGCCACGGGCAGAGGAAGGTCTGTGTAGCCAGTGATGAAGTGATGGGGCAGCGCCCAGGCAACTCTGAAGGAAATGCAGCCAAGTTGGCCGGTCGGTCACTCAGCCTTCTTATGGTTCTCTTTTCATGACAAGAAGGGTTTTCTGCATTCATTCTAGAATGAGAGGAGAAGAACCAATTCACTTCAGGGCCATGAACCCCAGTGGGACCATGACAGTAATGGCAGCCCATGCACATACCCGTTTTAAGTTATCGCTTAGTAAATGCCTCTAGTACTGCTTTAGCAAAAAGTACCCCATTCTCTATAATCATGGGTCCAATTCTGTCTGCTTCCCTAAGTGCATCTTTGTAGGTTCCAGATGAACCAATGGGACAGGAATTTTTCAACTTCGGCGTCTAGTTCAGGGTTTGGCCCAGAGCGGTATCCTGCAAATTTATTTATTCAACAAATATTTATTAAGCACGTTCTTGGCATCAAAAAATTGTGCCACAGACTTAGGATGAAATTATGAATTAAGATAAACATGATCCTTATGTATGACACATATCTGCCACCTACAAAATGGTTAAACGAAGGGAGGGAAAGAGGGAAGAATGATGGAGGGGAAGAGAGAAAAAAGAGACATGGAGGGAAAGGAAAGAGGATGAGAGGGAAGGAAGGAACCCTACTGCTAATTTTTGACCTCTAAATGGGAAGTTGCCATCATGTGTCTGTATATACTTGGCCATTGATAACCCGGGGAGAATTATGGCAGTACTCTCTAAAGGAATATGGCTGAACCATCTCCCAGAGAAAAATCAAGTTAAGGGTCATCGTTTAAAGAATGAAATGCCCCAATAGGTGAAAAAGAAAGAGCTCTAAATTCTTTCCTTCCTAGAGTCCTTTTTGGTTTGGTTATTTCGGAGAAGGATTATTCCCAATCTTGTATTAAGCCTTTTTAAAACTTAATTCAGTGGTTTACGGTGATTTGCACCAGTGGAATTCGGTGATTGTAGAAAAAGGTAATTCTCTTTAAAAGCCTGTGAGACACAGTATTTCATAAGATAGATATGGCCACCACACTATTGAGAAGAATAGGCTAATCTCTCTTTTAAAGATTTTTCTTAAGTTTTTTCAGTGTTATCCCCATTATAAAAACAAAAAATATGGGGTGTCTATGTGGCTCAGTTGGTTATATGTCCAACTCTTGATTTCAGCTCAGATCATGATCTCGCCATCCCTGTGATCGAGCCCTGCATCAGGCTCAGTGGTGACAATGCAGAGTCTGCTTGGGATTCTCACTCTCCCTCTCTCTCTGCACCTCCCCTGCTCGTGTGTGTGCGTTCTCTCTCTCTCTCTCTCTCTCTCTCTCTCTCTCTCTCTCAAAATAAATAAATAAACATAAGAAAATAGATACACCTCAGTTCCCTGCCATTTTAGATATAGTATACTTAAGGAATTTCAGGAAATTCAACTGGCTTTTCTCATTATTCTTTTGTGTGAGGTGCTCTTAACTGTTTTCTTAGTATGTTCCACTAGAATATTAACCTAGGGGTAGAAAAGCACTGATTTTAAATTTAACTTTTTCTGATGTTTTAGGTCCTCTCTCAGGAATGAATTTTGTTCAACTGATTCTATCATTGATGTCCCTAAGAAAGAAAGGGCAATTGAGATAAATTGGCTATGTGAACATCATCTTAAATAAATCTGCAGATTTTATTGAAATTTCCTGGTAGTTAAGGATTTAGGAAATAATCTGCTAATTAGGGAGACGAATCTATCCCCTCCTACCATCCCAAGCTACCCCTTTGGATGATGTAATTCGTGCAGCCCCTTGAGAAGTCCTCTACTTGCTCCCTGCCCTCAAGGAGATTATAGTTGAGAGATTTATCACAGATTTATCTTAGAACACTCTCTTATTAAATAGTTACACTGAGGAAAGACCTGCCAGTGAACCTTCCAGTTGCTGGGAGATTTGTCTACACAAACATTAGAGAAGAGTTCTTTCAGATCTTGATAGTAAGATTCTTAATCTCAGGAGAAATATTTCTGCCCCAGAGTTGAGAACTCAGATGTTTTGTGACCTTACTGTGTATTTTTGCCTTTGTTTCCTAACAGAAGAGAGAAAGTAGCCACTTTTCCTCCTTAGCAAGCACGTCTTCCTTTAAGAAAGGGCCATTTGTAAACATTATTGATTAATAACATAGCAAATGTGTTTTAGAATAAAACCAAAAATATAAGAAAATAATCCGGAGGCTGATATGACTTTTTTTTTTTTTTTTGGTTTCTTTATTTATTTTGAGAGGGAGAGAGAGAGCACAAGCAGGGGAGGAGCAGAGAGAGAATTCCAAGCAGGCCCCATACTGTCAGCACAGAGCCCAACGTGGGGCTCTATCTCACCAACTGTGAGATCATGACCCGAGCCACAATCAAGCTATGGACACTTGACTGAGCCACCCAGGTGCCCCAAGGCTGATCTGATTTTTAACCTCGTAGAATGTTGACAAAACTAATTAATAGAGAAGATTTGTAGAGAAAAAATTCATTTATGAGATCTTTTCAGAAAATTTCATATGAATGGATTTTTCCAGATAAATGAATTTTCCATTTAAAGGAATAGTTAATGGAAAAAAAAGCGAGGACTGGCTTCCATCCCAGCTTCACTCCCTTAGAGCTGTTTGATTCTGGGCAAGTTATTTGGCCTCTCAGAATTTCAGTTCTTTGGTCTCTCAAACTGAATGACAGCCCCCACTTCAGAGGCCTGTGAAAAGGATTAAATGTGGCAAAAGTGGAAGGTGCTTTGAACGTGGAAAACCTACGGTAAATATTAGTCCCGCCTTTCTGCCTTAAAGGCCAACACATTTCCTATTTTAATCATGTTGAAATGGTTTGAGGATGTAGATGTATTATAGCCAGAATCCATCCTTTTAGCCAGAATATATGAAACATATAAAAAACATAAGCAAGCCTGTAAAAAATAACCTCATTCGCAGTTATGTTCTCATATGACTCCTAAGGAAAGGTTCGTAGGAGTCATGGACATTTGTTTAAGAGTGATTTGCCTTTTCTCTAAATAGCCAAGACTGAAAAATTTTTTGAGTTCTTTCGGGGGGTTTGTTGTTGCTTTGCAACAGTTTTATGTCACACTGTTGGCAGTTATTCATTGCAGTTATTACTTAACGCCTTTCTGTCCTTATTCCCTCACTTCTAATTTGTGTCCTTTCTCATCTAATCGTCATGCATCCTCTTAAAATCATGGTTTAAAGGAACACGGTTCAGCTCTGTTTCCGTGCACTATGTGTCTTTGAAATACTGATTTTTGTATGCTCTGGACAGTGTTTTCTAGGTTTTTTTTCTTGCCTCCTGATTTGGGGTCATATTTTGGGTAGCTGAGAACGTCAGCTACGTGATGTCTGGATCGTAAGCTACTTTGGCTTGGCAACTGGCTGTTTTGATGACAATGGCAAATGAGTTCAGTGTTACAGGAGCCCTAGTTCTAAGGAGTGATGTCTCCGGATAATTCAGGGGTCCAAAGTCCATGAATAAGCTTCAGAGATTTGTGACCCCCCTGAAATTGTGTGCAAATTTCATATGCCTGTGTGTACATGCTGTTTTCTGGAGAGTTTATTCTAACTTTTATATAGTATGCAAATGGGTTCCTGACATCTGGAGACTTAGAACCTTTGGTCGACCACATTTGGAAGTCTGATATTAGGAAGCTGAGAAACTTGACCTCTAGACTTTTTCTGCCAACCATTCTCAAAAGCCCTCCCCCGACCCCTGCCCAGGAGCTTGGAGAGCTACTAAACCCTTTTGACTTGATTTCATTATCTATGAGTGTTTGTCATAGGGATGTTGTAGGGGAAAACATCATACTTACGCTAAGCATTACTGCAAATAGATATTCCCATATACCAATACTACTTTGGGTTTTTTGTTCGGCTGGGTTTTTTTTTGTTTGTTTGTTTTTTGTATTTTGTTTGTGTTTGCTTTTTTAAAAAGTCAGCTTTATTGGGATATAATTTCCATACGGCAAAATTTACGAATGTTAAGAGTACAATTCAAAGGATTTTGACAAGTTTGTAAAATCACGTAACCACCACCAAAATAAAAACATCGAACATTTCCTCTACCCCCAAATGATTCCCTCATACTCCTGCTAATTCTACTTTGAAATCGTATCTGTGGAAATGAGTGCTCAGCCATCCTGGTGAATTGAGTATGTTTCCACTCAGACTTCTGGCCAGTTCCTTTCATACTGCTATCAGAAGGCAATTATTTAGCATGTCTCCAGAGCTCTTGGTTCTGAACTGTCTTGTCAAAGATGTTTGTATAATGAACAGATAGGTCTTGAATCCTGCTGGAGCAGACGGCAGGTTTGTTTATTGTTTAGTATAATAAAGATAATGTCTCCCTCTGGTGTGAAGTTTGGGCGGATTTGTTTACAGCCTATTATAAAAAGTTGGGGTTCTCTAAACATGGGATTCCTCAACTGTGACCCAAACTCACTGACTTTGCCGCATCAGCCCCTGTGAGATGTGGGAGGCAAGAGGGTGGATGCAAATGTGAAGCTCAGGCTGCTTGCTGTCTGTGAATAATACATCTCCACATCTCTGATGTGGGAGTCTCTTGTCTCCTCCAGCTTCTGTGAAATGGTGGCAGTTTATTTTTTTTTAATTTTTTTTTCAACGTTTATTTATTTTGGGGACAGAGAGAGACAGAGCATGAACGGGCGAGGGGCAGAGAGAGAGGGAGACACAGAATCGGAAACAGGCTCCAGGCTCTGAGCCATCAGCCCAGAGCCCGACGCGGGGCTCGAACTCCCGGACCGCGAGATCGTGACCTGGCTGAAGTCAGACGCTTAACCGACTGCGCCACCCAGGCGCCCCGAAATGGTGGCAGTTTAACGTGTCAGCTCGCAAGCACAGTAAAATCTCAGATTCCTCACCTCCTTGACACCACTGTTATAATGCCTGTAATTCATATGAAAATACTTCAGGATAAGGAGAGATGTGTCTGTCAGTTAGGGACAGTCACAACCCAGGTGCATCTTCCAGACCAGATACTCAAGGCTGCTGGTACGAGTGTTCTGTTATCTGTATCCCAACCAACACTGGCAGCTTTACTGTTCGCACAGCCCTGTCAGAAGTGGATTTTTATTGGTGGAATTAATTGGTCTTATTAATTAGCATGATGAATGTTAGACATGGATTCTTCTCAGTGAGACTGTGGATTAGCTCCAAGAGTTAAAGGCACTCCTTATCCTTGCTTGAAGGGATGGAAACATCCACCCTGCCTTTAGCCATTATTCTAAGTCCCTGTGATACTCAAACTCTCAAACAACCCATTTTCCATGGGCCCTGACCAATCCACACTAAAATCTTGGCCACAGCACTGGCGCAGGCTCCCCAGGGGTCCTGCTCTGCCAGGCACTAGCTCTTTGGTTTCTGGGACATGAGGCTAGGATTCTCTAGGGTTCCCAGACAGGGAAGGGACAATGGGACACTTGGGGAACTTGGAGAAGTGGCTGTTCACCCACCAGTACAGAGAGGTGCATATTTTAGTATTTCTGACAACTGGTACAGGTTCACTGAAGCATGCCCGCGATGCACATAATGCCCTCAGGAATGGCAGCCAAGGCTGGATCATCCCTAAAAAGCTCAATTTCCAGTCTTTGTTCGGAGAACTTTTGGTTGTTTGTGGCCAAAGGGACCAGAGTCCTACCCTGGAACGTTGCTCCAGTGGCTCCTTCATGCAAAGTGGTGTTTGCAAACACTTAAAGGATTGAGAGCTAAGATTTAACTAGCTCCCAGGACAGGTCGATGACCTGGTTTGTGCCTTGATTGCTGTTTGTTTAATAAGCGCCTGTCTGTGTAGCAAGCAGGTCTGAGGCTTGCTTTCATCATAACTTGGAAATGAGGTTGTAGGAGAGTGGCTCCCCGATACCGTCCCTCACACTTTTGCAGCAGTGACTGTAATTTACCGGAGGGTCTCAAGGTTGTGCTTGACCAAATTGGATTAGGCTCGTCCGCAGCAGCCACCTTACGCACAAGGAGGGATCGTCCAGGAAAACCTCTTAAACGGAGGACTGGACACCGAGAATATATTCAGAGGCTGCTTGGTGGCTGATGGAAGCATGACAGACAAAGGAAAGAGGAATGATAAAATGCCATCAGGACGGAGTGCAGTACGTCTTCACGTAGGTTTCCTGGAAAATTGGCTGCAGCCGCGGGCTACACAGAGGACAGGCAATTAGAGACAGCCTAGGTACCTTCACACTCTCTTTTGGGGCCATTTATGAGTCAGAGGAGCAGAATCTGAGGTCATTCCAGCCTTTATAAACAGCAATGACAGACAGCTAGAGGATAATCTGTCACCATACGCTGAAGAAAGCCCCGCTGGTCGTCTCAGCCTTCCCCACACGGAGATCGGATTCTGGGTCGGTTCACAGCGTGAACACAAAGGCCACCAGCATACGTTGTGTATATAGAGCCAATGTGTGTGCCTTATCACCTTCCCAGTGGCGTTCTCTCTAGTGAAACTTTCAGGATGAATTCGGTGCTAAGGGGCAAGGATTCATAACAACAAGCTGGCCAGACAGGACAAAGGGAAAACCATCTTTTACGTGTAAATGGCGCAAATGTGTACATTAGTGAAGTGATTCCCTGGGCCACAGAACAGAGGCCCATTGGATTGGTGTGATCATAAGAATTCAGATGCACTCACCCTACTTTTCTGACACTTGAACTGGGATTTGATTATGCTTCTGGAAGCACCAGGGTAGTTTTATCTTGCCATTGCTTTGTGTCATGGGAATGCTGTGTAGGCAAAACAGCTTAGCCACCTGTTCCATGGTTATGTGGCTCTTAGTGGAATTCAGGAGGGGATGGTGCAGGACCTTGAGTCAGCGCAGACTTTAAGAGAAAGGCCCCTGAGTGGATCTGATTGGAAGGACCAGCAATGAGCAGGTTTGGTTGGTGTGGCAGGGTCAGGAACACCACTGAGAGAGGAAGTGAAGGGTGAGAGGAAGTGAAGCATGGCACCTGGGCGGCCACACCCACCAACATACTGGAACGTGTGTTTCTTAGCTCTTTCAGGATCAGTTTCTCTGATGGAACCATCTCTACCTGCTTCTCTACCCCCACATAACACTGCTCTTGTTTTGTTATATTGTGACAAAATGTATGTAACATAAAACTGTATCATTTTAACCATTTCTAAGTGTGCAATTCAATGGCATTAAGTAAATTCACGGTGTGGTGCAACCATCATCACTAACCTTTTTCTAACGTTTTCATCATCCTAAACAGCATCTGTGCCCAGTAAACAATAACTCTCCATCATCTTCTTCTGCCAGACCCTAGTAACCACTATTCTACTTTCTGTCTCTATGAATTTCCCTATTCAAAGCACCTCATACACGTGGACTCCTACAATATTTGTTTGTCCTTTTGCGTCTGGCCTTTTTAAACGTGTTTTTAATGTTTATGTATTTGTCTTGAGAAAGAGAGAGAGCACAAGCAGGGGAGGGGCAGAGAGAGGGAAAGAGAGAGAATCCCAAGCAGATCCCGTGCTGTCGGTGCACAGACCGACGTGGGGCTCAAACCCACAAACCGTGAGACCATGACCTGAGCTGAAATCAAGAGTCAGACGCTTAACCAACTGAGCCACCCAGATGCCCCAGGGTCTGGCTTTTTTCACTTAGCATAATGTCTTTAAAGTTCATCCGTGTTGTTTAACATGTGCCAGAAGTTCATTCCTTCTTACGGCTGAATAATATTACATTATACGGACCCCCCACATTTTGTCTCTTCATCTAAGCCTGCTCATTTTTTACCTAGTTGTTTTCACACTGGCGATTTATTTATATTGATATGAAATACACCTGTTTCACTGGTTTGTTGGTAAAAGAGGTTGTTGGTTTATCCCCCCCTGCCCCCCGACCACACACAATTTTACAATTATTTCCTTTGGCGCTGGGAAGTTAACCTTAAAAGCACAGGAAGGTAATGATGTGGTGTACATACTCATTGCCCAAACAGGACTGGTTTTTTTCTTAAGAATAACCCAGCATCAGCACCCTGCTTTAGATTTGAACCAGGAAATTCAAAGTTATAAACAAAAAGAAAGAATCTCCCTACTGAAGAAAACACATTCAAGAGACCTGGGAAGGTGACTTTGGTCATTGGTGAAATACAGGAGATGACCTATATCAAGGGTGAGCATGTCATGTGACAAGTATGTCCTGTTTGTTTTTTCAGCAAGTTTTATTGAAACACAGCCATGCTCATGTGTTTACTTAGTGTCTACAGCTGTTTTTTTTTTTTTATTATTAAGTTTATTTACTTTGAGAGAGAGAGAGAAAGAGAGAGCAGGGGAGGGGAAGACAGAGAGAATCCCAAGCAGGCTCCCAAGCTGTCAGTGCAGAGCCCAATGTGGGGCTCGAACTCACAAACCGTGAGATCATGACCTGAGCCAAAGTCAAGAGTCAGACCCTTAACCGACTGATACCCCCAGGCGCCCCCTCTATGGCTGCTTTTGACCTAAAGTATTTACTCTCTGGCTCTTTTCAGAAAAAGGTTGCCAAGCCTTGCTGTAGATGATCCTTCTCCAGTGTCCCTTGTCTCTAAAATCTGTGATGCTGTGATGTGCTGGGTGGAAGGAGGAGAAGTGAAGGAAGGATAAAGTCACAAGGACACAGAAATGGTCCTTGACAAGGCTCGAAGTGTGAAAAAGCGTCTGTCCTGTTCAGGCTGAATTCCTTACCGTAGTCCTGACCCTGCACCCTCCTGCCCTGCTGGAGTTGCCAGAGACGGCTTAGATGGCACGGAAGACTCTGGAAAACTCCTGGAGGTTTCTCTTAGCGAGCATATGCTTTGCTTGTGTGAAATCTATATATCAGCCGGAAAAGCCCCTTTCCTCCCGTGGGAAGTGTTGTTTCCCACGTGGACTGTACATAACCAGTAGCCTGGAGGCCCTTTGTGGAGGAAGGGGGACCTGTGTCCCTCTGCTGCCTGTGCCCCTCCTGGAGGAGGTGGAGCCAGCGCCCCTGTCCTTCCTCACCGGGACACTTGCGTCCGCACACATACACCGCTCACTTACCGCTTGGCGCTACTTTATGACGAATGCCAGGATGTCCTCTTTATTTCGGCGGGTTTAGTAGGCTGTTTGCTTCGTTGGCTGTGGTCCTCTCTGGTCCGCTGTGGTCGGCAGGAACGGGAGGGGGCTTTGTGCGACAGCGGATGCAACTTGAGGGCAGGGACTCCCCAGATACCCCACTGAGTGCTGTGCCCCGCAGAGCAAGGAATGCGAATGCGAATGTTTTCGTGGGGCAAATTGCACAATAAAAATTGTCATCAGTTCTCATTTTGCATGCCGTAGGACCCACGTATTTATTGGGTTCTTGCTCTTTGTATGTACAAGCATGAAAGTCTCCCAGTCATTTTACATATATATGTGTGTTTGTGTATAATTTATATTTTTATATATACGCGGGTATAGGTATACATTCATGGATATAGACACAGTTAAATTTTTATATTTGTTTAATTTTGATTTTGAAATGAGCTCAGATTTATAGAAAAGTCACAAGGGGCGCCTGGGTGGCTCAGTCAGTTCAGGTCATGATCTTGCAGGGCATGAGTTCAAGTACCGCATAGGGCTCTGTGCTGACAGCTCAGAGCCGGGAGCCTGCTTCTGATTCTGTGTCTCCCTCTCTCCTCTGCCCTTCCCCTGCTCTTTCTCTCTCTCTGCCAAAAATAAATAAGGGGAAGGGCAGAGAGAGAGGGAGACACAGAATCTGAAGCAGGCTCCGGGCTCTGAGCTGTCAGCACAGAGCCCGACGCGGGGCTCGAACTCACAGACTGTGAGATCATGACCTAAGCTGAAGTCGAACACTTGACCGACTGAGCCATGCAGGCGTGCCCTTATCTCTACATTTTTTACCCAGTGACAAGTTGGGGCATTCTCTTCTCTTTCCAGACACAGGAGGACAGGAGGTATCATTTTAACCACTTGTTCCATTAAACGTTTGAGTTAAAGCTTTTGTATGTTTTAGGCCAAAGGCTTAAAACTTGTTTCTTTTTTTACTAGTGACACCTTTGTTCAGTAACTTCACAAAAGAACAAATAGATTCCTTTTGTTCTTGTTTTTTCTAAATGCATATGCAGACAAGGTGGTGTGAATATGAAGAGACATGAAGGAGTTTATTCAAGAAGATAAGGCCTATCAAACTTGCGTGCGTGATATTTAAGAGGACAAAAGCTTGTGTCTCTCCACTGATCCTTCCACCTTCCAGCCCTCATTATTTATAAAGCAAAAAAGATGAAGTCAAAAATATCTACTTCTTTGCTACACAAGCTTTTCATTTGTATCTTAACATGGTGAAAAGTTTTTTTTTTAATTTTTTTTATGTTTATTCAGTTTTTGAGAGGCAGAAGCAGGCTCCCTGTGTCAGCGCAGAGCCTGATACAGGGCTCGAACTTGAACCGTGAGATCGTGAGTTGAGCCGAAGTCTGCCGCTTAGCCAGCTGAGCCACCCAGGTGCCCCAACATGGTGAAAATGTTAAAATATCACAGAGGAAAGATAGTCCACCTTGATAAATGAAGTCAGTCGTCTCATTACATCTGGACCCAGGCAGTCACGGCCACAAGGCTGGGAGCTTAGCAGCGACCTAGTGAAGAAAGAAACACGCTAGGGACGAGTGGGGCTCAGGTTCAAATGCAGAGCACAGGAAGGCCAAGGACCCGTGGAGTTTTGTGTCAGGTGGCGTCGGCGAGAGGGCAGGACTGCCTGAGCCACTGCGCTTTGTGTCGTGCTTGAACAACACTATACAGTGGGGGGGACTGTGGCCAAATCTCTGGGTGGGTCTGAGGAAGCATGATGGCTCCCGACCAACCGCTGAGCATTTACAAGCAGACAGTAGCCCGAGAAGGATCTGGAGTGTGCCCAGGGCTTGGACAGATTCAGGGGAGGGTCAAAACACCTGGCCTGGGGGCATGTTCATGGTCAGGTTCACACCGAGGAAGAATCAGTTGTCTGAATTCATCAAGCAAGCTTACTGGACCCCAGCTCCCCACATTCTCTAGAAGGGATGGTGTTGCCACAAGAGTGCTGGTTTAGTTCCATCGCCTCAGGAGTTGGATGCCAATTCAGCCAGCGGCAGGCCTTTAATAACTAGAACCACCGTGCAAGGTGGACACAGAGACGTGGAGTCTTCCAAGAAGACCCATAAATTCAAAGGAGGAAAATATGTTCCATCTCTCCTTGGCATGGAAGTTCTAGCAGAGACAAGTGCTGTCTAACAAATGCGAGAAGTAACTGGACTAGCTCATCCTAATACATTCTCTGAGCACTGGAGAAATTTCTAGAATCAGTTTGACCCAAGTCCACGTTGAAGTTTTATCATTTATTTGAGATACTAGGCAAGTTACTTACCTTGCATGTAAGTCAATTTTTTCATCTTCACAAAGGGAATCACGTGGGGAAAATATAAACAGATTTGCTTCTCTCCTTCCTGGGAAACGGTGGAGGCAAAAACGATTAAGTGAGTTGCCACTTGTAAACTGTGCAGTGCACGCCTCACAGTCTATATACATAAACAGCTGTTAATATAATGAGTAATTTCATGCTTCTGTTCTCAACACAGATACAGTGTCTGATACTCATTCATGCCACGGACATAGATCAGTCGTCTGCTGTGGTCCAGGCGTTTTACTGAGCACCAAGATACCAAGGTAGAGCAGACGGACACAGTGGTGCATAGTAGGCTCTGAAATGTTGATGGGCCCGATTATGAAAAAGGCAGAGGTTAAACTACAATTTCCTCAAAAGGCGAAAAGATCTGTGGAATTCCGTGGTTACTCGTCATAAGGCTGGATTCGTTGTACTTTCTCTTCTGTCTCTATTACTAACAAGAGCTGCACCACGAACTGACTTGAGCCTCCCCCCAAAACTGGGCCACACCTCTCCTACCCCGTCTCCTCTTCCAGGCCGCCCTGGAGTGCCGCCACAGCATCTTTTTCTGTTGAGTTGGCAGGTGGCTGTGGTTTGCTGCTTTCTGTCCCATTAACCTCTATTTTATCTGTCAAGAAGAGTATTCCCCATTGTTGAAAGCAGCAATTTGCCAACCAAGCAAGCTTACAGTCCTGTTTGATGGAGCATCACAGAGAGCAGAAGGGAAAGTTTAAACAGATTTGCTTCTCTAATTTCCTGAAAGGATCACAGACAAAACTTGCCCTCTAGTAAAATGCTTTTTGTGTGCATTATAATAACAAGCCTTTATTGGCATGACAGGGGAAGAGAGAGGCCATGGAAGAATGGTCCCGAATTTCCTGGTTTCATTTAGTCCTGTTACTACTCATGGACTACCATATTGTCTAAAACATATAAACTTTCCTGATAGCCTAATGTACTCAAAAAGACTTTTCCCTCTTACTATTGTAAAACATGGTGCTAATTTGTTATTATGGAGCATGTGGGTTTAAACAATGGAATCAGGCTCACAGAGGAAAAAAATCTACTTTTTCTTTTCCTTTGGAGAAGTTCAAGGTACAGTGTGTCTACTGTGCTGTTGGAAAATCACAGAACTCTCCCAAACTCTGGATGTTTTGTATTTATATTTATGTTCCATGAAAAAATTCCCTCTTCTGTCTGGTCGATTTCATCCAGCTGAACTTCTAAGAAACATACGTGTAATATATACGAGGGATGGCTTCAAAATAATGCAAGTGATGTGAGTGATCCCTGAGAATTGGTCTTATCTAGAACATAAACCTCCTTAGACCAAAGACCCTTTCTATCTTGTTCGCTGCTGGGTCTCCAGCTTGTATAACGTTGCACATATGATAGGTGCTCAAGATTTACTGGTTAATGTTGAACACCATACAGTTCCATCTACCGGTACAGATGAAATTTCTGGAGAAGTTTTTAAGCTTCAAGCTCTCAAACTCTGGAAGTAGTTACCCCCATTCCCATCTCTTGCTTACACCCAAGATGGCACTCATTTCGCTCTTGAACTATCCTTTAACAAGACCTCAGTCTGCCTACATTTCTCCATTTCCCATCCCCCTAGTGCAAGTACACTCTTGCCTGGCCTCCCGCATTTCCACCTGGCTTGCTCCCGCTCTTCCTCTTCCAGGTCGCAGCATAAATTTCATTTCTGACTTAAGGTTCTCCTACACTGACCACACTCTATTGAGCTCCCTTGTGATTTGCTCTCTTAGCATCCTGAACTTCTTTTCATCAAAGCACGTATCACAATTATCATTACATAATTATCTCCGTAATTATTGTTTAGTACTTCCTTGCCTAGACAATAGCTCCTTGGTAGCAGGGACTGTATCCACCTTGTTTCCAATAAGATCTCCAGCACCCAGTGACCCTCAGTCAGAGTAGGAGACTATTATTATAATAGTCCTATACTATTATTAATAAGTATTTGTTGAATTGATGAGGAATTGAGGGAGAATTGAGGGAAAGAGGAAGAATGGGAAGAAAGGAATCAAGGAGTAAGGAATCAGGGATTCGATGGCTTAGTGTTTCTTTAGATTTGCTTAAATCCTATTGACACATCTTGATTTTACCAGATTGATTCCCACCATTTCCTGCTTCTCAAAAGATGTGTGTGTGTGTGTGTGTGTGTGTGTGTGTGTGTGTGTGTGTGGTTTTGTATATTCTTTTGAGGGTAGTTTGATGGGCTGGCTGTATTTCTGAATAATCCAAACTATCAGAATAAATCCATATTGATTTAATGGTTCTGTATTTTATGAATTACTTGGTAATTGAAAATTACTTGGTAAATGAAAGTCTTCATATCTGAAATAGAAGAATATTTTCTTTCAAATCACACTGAACATTAGTTGCTTATTTTGGATCTGAGCCAGTTGCTGAATTTAAATCACAAAATATATAGATTACACACATATGTCTATATATATGAGTAATTAGTGGCAATATCTGATGACATTCTCAAACATTGTTTTCCTATGGTACACTTTTTAAATAACTTTATTTGGTTTCCTTCCTATTTTCTTTTTTTTTTTTTAATGTTCACTTATTTATTTTGAGAGAGAGAGAGTTGGGGAGGGACAGAGAGAGAGAGAGAGAGAGAGAGAGAGAGAGAGAGATTCCCAAGTAGGCTCCAAGCTGCCAGCACAGAGCTCTACACAGGGCTCAATCCCACAAACTGTGAGATCATGACCTGAGCTGAAATCAAAAGTCAGACGCTCAAATGACTGAGCCACCCAGGTGGCCCTCTTTGTATTTTCATCTGTTAGCTGGTTTGATGAGCTGACTACATGTTTTATGACACAAACAAGAAGAGATCCAGAACCATAACAATTACTGGAAATGATACATATGCACGTGCAAGACATGGAGTTGGATTTGCCCCCCGGAAGACAGTAGTGTGGGGTGATGGGTGATGCCAAAGACTTTATCCTGGCTGTGGGTCTTTCAGGTGATGGCAAGGCTCCGGTGTGTTGTTAGGTGGGTAGGGTGGTTAAGCCTCTGACAGCGGAAACCTCACAGACCTTTACCATGAAACCAAAAAAGCAAGAAAGATTTTGTTCACTTGCTCTTGTCTCAGATCAGGTTTCCCAGAGCAGATGCTGAGATGAGGATTCTTATTCGAAGAAACCAGTAAAAGAATGGGAAGTCACATAGTGAAGGGGTAAACACCAGGCAAGAGTGCGATTTCAGGTGAGGTCCCAGCCTCAGCCTCAACTCACTGGGACTCTAGAACATTCGTTCCACTGTAGAATTTGTCCCACCTGGAGGCAAGAAAGCTGGCTTCCATACTCCTGCGCCAGTCAGACATTGGCCGCTTGCCACAACAGGGGGCACTTAAGCTCTCTGAGAGTTGGGGCGCTGTGGCATCAGGCTCATGGGTCCTCTGAAGAGGGTCGAAGGGTAAACTGTTAGGAGTAGTGCACAATCAGAAGCTAAGGATGAGACCCCAGGACCAGCGAAGGGGTCTAAAGGCATTGGGCGGAATATCTACACCATCTGCTACCAGCCTTGCCAGTGAAGAGCCCCTAAAGTTCAAACCCCTGCTATTCTATTAACTCCCCTGGAGAAAAAAAATATATACTCTCTCTCTCCTGGGTCCTCAGTAGTCAATCCTTTAGGCTTCTTTTTCATCTTTATTGAATACACATGACTACTGTCACATGGACTATTTTCAAAGAATTGCCCTCACCGGTTACTTTCTCTGGAATGATTGTCCAATAATTAATAAAGAATCATGTACTCTGCTCTTCATGTTAGGTCATGGAACTGTGTGTAGGTCAATACCTATTTATTAATGAACAATGGATTATGTTCCACGTTATGAGCCCGAGATTGAATGGATTGCCCACAAATTTTGCTGACTTCTTGAAAGGTTCTAAAGCACTTGCCATCTCTTAGCTACCCATTAATTCTCCCTCCTAGATTTATTTAATCCAGCTGAAGAATAATTCAAAATGGAAATTATTCCCAAGATTTACAAATGGAGATTATTCCCCAGCCACATTCATGGATGGTTATCAGAAAATTTGGCCCATGAAGGGGACTCTGCTACCCTTGAAAAATACTTATCCTACATATCATTATTAACGGAGCTCATTGTGCCAGTGAGACCTACCCCGAGGTAGAGATGTGATCTTTCAGGATCTATTATCCTGTTAAGTTTAACACACTCTGTAGGAGGCTATAAATGCTATAAAGTTGGTTTGGGAACGTCTCTCCAAAAGTTCCGTGCCAAAGCAGGACTAGAGTTATTCTTGTAATAAAATCCCAGATTTACTCTGTTTTTCGGGGACTAAGCTGTTTGCCTACTTTGCTTCCTTTCTTTGTTTTTCTTTTACCTTGCCTTTCATTCAACGTTTACTTAGTGAGTGACTATTACGAGCCAGGCACTGTTTTGGGGATAGAGTAGAGAAGAAAATATACAGAAGTCTCCCATAACTGAAACTCTTATTCTAGTAGAAGAGACTGAAGTTAAACACACTCTCTCTCTCTCTCTCTCTCTCTCTCTCTCTCTCTCTCACACACACACACACACACACACACACACACACGCATACACACACATATGCACACATACGCACGGTATTTACAAACCATAGTAAGTGCTACAGAGGAAATAAAGTGAGGTAAAGGAACAGAGACTTTGATGAAGCAGGTGGGGGATGGGACATATCTTTACAGAAATGCCATTTCAGAAGGAGCCAGCTCTCTAATCATCTGAAGTAGAACTTTCTGGGTAGAAGGAATAATGAACGTGAAGCACCAAGCCAGCAGCAAGCCTGATGAGGTCCAGAGAAGGCAGCCAGTGTGTCCAGAAGGAAGACAGAGGGAAGTTGGTCATGAGTTTTGAGAAGTAGGCAGATACCAGCTCATGCAAGGTCTCACAGGCCACTGGAAGGAGACCAGATGCTTGACAATCCTTTAGAAAATTTCAAGTAAGTCAGTGTCTTAACACGATTCGTTTTTAAAAAGATAGTTGCCTGCTTTGCTGTTGGTGATACCGTAAGCAGAAGCAGGGAGACAGGAAAGCAGTGATGGCAGGTAGGACTGTGTGGGGATGCTGCAGGCATTTGAGTGGTAATACAGAGGATAAATTTTGGAGAGAGGCAAAGGACTTGCCACTCATTAACGGCGAGTCTTCGGGCAGGTTAGTGCATTTTTCTTGACTTTACTTTTCCCATCTGAATGTACCTATCACATCATGTTCTTATGAGGATTAAATGCATTAATATGTACTCCATGTAAAGCTCTTCTAATAATTTGGAGCAAGTAGTAATCATGCATGTAATACATGTTCACTATTTTTAACTT
Organism: Herpailurus yagouaroundi; assembly: GCF_014898765.1. Classification (NCBI taxonomy): domain Eukaryota; kingdom Metazoa; phylum Chordata; class Mammalia; order Carnivora; family Felidae; genus Herpailurus; species Herpailurus yagouaroundi. The sequence goes on along the minus strand of NW_024412428.1, from coordinate 17,166,271 downwards.
GTTACTTTTATTAGATATATAAAGGGAGAGAAATCAAGGATGACACCTAGATTGAAGACTGAACATAGCCTATCGTCTGTGTACGTAGGTGGTATATGCTTGAGATGTGGAGGCCCTCAATTTAATTTTGCTACTATTGCCTTGTGGTGACCACAAGCCAATGACTCACTTAGCTTTGATTGACCTCAGCGTCTTATTTTTTAAATTTTTTTCTTAATGTTTATTTATTTTTGAGAGATTGAGACAGAGTGTGAGCATTGGAGGGGCAGAGACAGAGGGAGACACAGAATCCTAAGCAAGCTTCAGGCTCTGAACTGTCAGCATGGAGCCTGACGCAGGGCTCGAACTCACGAACCATGAGATCATGACTTGAGTTGAAGCCATACGCTTAACCCACTGAGCTACTCAGGCACCCCACCTGACCTCAGCTTCTTATCCGTAAATGGGGTACATGCTAACTATCCCTCTAGTAAACTTCAATGAAGATATGAAGTCAGATTGCATGCTACACTTAACAGTCTTTGAATTTTTCAATAGAAAAGTTATTAATGAACAAGATAAAAATGACTCACTTGTAAAAAAAGGATGTGATTTTCAATCTATGGTTTATGTGTTCAGTGACTGAAATTTAAGTATCTCAGTGTATGTGTTTGTACCTAATGTAATATATAAATGATAACAAAAGAAAAGGGAGAAGATAAGATCATAAAACTGGCTAAAAGAAAGATTAAAATTAGAGCAGAAAAAGACAATTGTTCAATGAAAGATATAGAAGCCTTCCATACTGTCCAGACAAAAAGAATAACTTGAATGCTGTAAAACAAAATATGGGGGAAGAGAGGATTAATGAATGCAGAAACCTGTTTTATTAATTCAAATAGGATATTTTGGGTGAATGGCTTCTTATTCTTAGAACATGAAAGCCAAGTTTGAGTCCTGGTTCTGAAGGGCATATTGGTTGCTTTAAAGTTTTGGCATGTATGGATAAAGCTGCTAAAAACATCCATGTGCAGATTTTTGAGTGGACGTAAATTTTTGGTTCCTTTGGGTAAATAGTAAGTAGTGTGATTGCTGAATTGTACAGTGAGAGTATGTTTAGTTTTATCATTTAATAAGAAGTCACCAAACTGTCTTCTTAAGTGTTCTAAAGTGGCTGTACCATTTTGTGTTCCCACACCAATGTGTGAGAGTTCTTGTTCCACATCCTCACTAGCCTTTGGTGGTGTCAGTGTTCCAGATTTTGGCTAGTCTTGTAAGTATGAGGTGATATCTTGCTGTTTGATGCTTTTTAAAGTTTATTTACTTATTTGAGGGGGAGAGAGGGGCAGAGGGAGAGAGGGAGAGAGTCCCAAGCAGGCTCTGTGATGTCAGCCCAGAGCCTGATGCAGGGCTTGTTCTCAGAAACAGTGAGATCGTGACCTGAGAGCCAAAATCAAGAGTCAGGTGCTTATTAACCAACTGAGCCACCCAGGTCCTCCAGGAGTTTTGTAGTTCTATGTGTTACATTTAGGTCTGTTATCTAGTTTTAGCTAATTTTTGTGAAGGCTGTAGGGTCCATGTCTTTTTTTTTTTTTGCACGTGAATGTCCAGATATTCGAGCACCATTTATCGAAAAGACTCTCTTTGCTTCATTTTATTGCCTCTGCTTCTTTGTTAAATATCAGTTAATTATATCTATGTGAGTCTATTTCTGACCTGTCTACTCTGTTCCATTGCTCTATTTGTCTGTTCTTTCACCAATACCACACTGTTTTGATTACTGGAGATTTATGATAAGTCTTAAAGTTGAGTAGTGCCAGTCCTCTAACTGTGTCGAACATGTTTGAAATTTGTTCAATATTATGTTGGCTATTCTGAGTCTTTTGCCTTTCCATATAAACCTTAGAATAAGTTTGTCAATATCCCCAAGATAACTTTCTGAGATTTTTTTTTAATAGGATTGCATTGAACATACAGACCAAATTGGCAGGACTGACATCTTGTTACTGTCAAGTCTTCCTGTTCATGGACATGGAACATTTCTCCATTTACTTAGTTCTTTGGTTTTGTTCATCAAATCAATTTTGTAGATTTCCTCATATAGATTGTGTACATATTTTATTAGATTTATACCTAATTATTTTACTTTGGGCGTGCTAATGTAAATGGTGTTATCTTTTAAATTCCAAATTTTACTTATTCATTGCTGGTATATGGGAAGTGATTGACTTTTACATATAACCCTTGTATCCTGCAACGTTGATGTAATCCCTTATTAGTTCCAGGAGTGGTTTTTTGTTTGTTCGTTTGGTTGGTTGGTTGGTTGGTTGGTTGGTTGATTTTTGTGGATTCTTTCACATTTGCTATAGAGACAATCGTGCCGTCTACAAAGACAGTTTTTTTTTTTCTTCCTTCCCAATCTGTATACCATTTATTTCCTTTTCCTGCCTTATTGCAATAGCTAGATCCTTTAGTGAAATGTTGAAAAGGAGTGGTGAGAAGGGACATCCTTGCCTTGTGGGAAAGGCACAACACAGTATGTTGGAGTAGCCTTCCTCTGACATCTCTTTTACCCTGAAGGTATTCATAAATTATTGGACTTTGTTACTGAAGTTTAACGATAATCATATCTAAGCAGTTTCATCAAGATCACTGAAATGGCAACCACTTGAAATTCTGAATTTCTTACAAGCCTAATGAAAATCAATCTAAAAATAGAAAGCTATATGTTTCTCGCCATTAAGTATGATATTAGCAATAAATGTTTTAGATGTTCTTTGACAAGTTGAGAAAGTTTCCCTGTATTCCTAGTGTATTGAGAATTTTTTTTTTAATCATGACTGGATGTTGTATTTTTGTTAAAATTTTTTTTTTTTTTTGCACCTACTGATATGTTCATGTGATTTTTTTTCTTTTAGTTTTTTGATGTGATACATGATATTAATTGACTTTTGAATGCTGAACCAGCCTTTTATATTTGGGATAAATCACACTTGGTGGTTGTATGATTCTTTTCATACATTGCTGAATTAGATTTGCTAATATTTTGTTGAGAAATTTTGTATCTCTGTCCGTGCGAAATAATGATTTGTAGTTTCTTGTAATTTTTGCACAATTTTGGTGTTAGGGCAATAATGGTCTCATAGAATGTTAATGAATTCTGCTCTAACTTTTATTTATTTTCTTCTGCTTACTTTGAGTTTAATTTGCTCTTCTTTTTCTAGTTTCCTAAGGCAGAAACTTCTATTATTGATTTTAGATCATTCTTCTTCTCTAATATATGCTTTTGATACTCTACATTTCCCTCTAAGTACTGTTTTCATTGCATTCTATAAATTTTCATAAGTTGTGTTTTCATTTTCATTTATCTCAAACTATTTTTAAATTTCTTTTGAGATTTTTTTTCTCTGGCCCTGTGTTATTTGGAAGTGTGATGTTTAATCTCCACAGTGATCTGTCATTGATTTCTAGTTTAATTCCATTGTGGTCTAAGAGTAGACAATGTATGTGTATCTTTTCTTTTTTTTTTTCAGTTTATTTATTTATTTTGAGAGAGAGAGAGAGAGAGAGAGAGAGAGAGAGAGAGAGAGAAAGCACGAGTGGGGGAGGAGCAGAGAGAGGAGAGAGTGAGAATCCCAAGCAGGCTCCACACCAGCAATGCAGAGCCCAGTGCGAGGCTTGAACTCACAAACTGTGAGATCATGACTAGAGCCAAAGTCAGACACTTAACCAACTAAGCTACCCAGGTGCTCCAATTTCTATTCTTTTAAATGTCTAAAGGTATATAGTATGGCACAGAATCTTAGTGAATTTTCCATAGGACCTTGATAAGAATGTATATTTGGGGCACCTGAGTGGCTCAGTCGGTTGAGCGTCCGACTTCGGCTCAGGTCATGATCTGAAGGCTCGTGAGTTTGAGCCCCGTGTCGGGCTCTGGGCTGACGGCTCAGATCCTGGAGCCTGCTTCAGATTCTGGGTCTCTCTCCCTCTCTGCCCCTCTCCCACTCATGCTGTCTCTCTCTTGTCTCTCAAAAATAAAAAGAAACATTAAAAAAAATTTTTTTTAAAAGGAATGTGTATTCTGCTGTTGTTGGTTAGAGTGGTCTGTAGATGTCAATTATATTCCATTGATTGATATCAACTATGTCCTTTCAGATTCTTTCTGCCTGCTGGATCTGTCAATTTCCAATACAGGGGTGTTGAAGTCTCCAACTACGATAATGGGCTTACCTATTTCTCCTTGAAACCTGTCCGTTTTTGTGTCATGTAATTTGACGCTCTGTTGCTAGGCACACGCGCATTACAGATTATTATGTCTTCTTGGAAAATTCGCTCCTTTATCATTATGTAATGCCTTCTCTCTACGTGATAACTTTTCTTGCTTTGAAGGCTGCTCTCTGAAATGCAGACAGCCACTCCCGCTTTCTTTTCCTAATTCTGCTTTTAGTATTGTGAGTGTGCTGTTAGTACTGCTAGTACCAATCCAACGCTGAGAGATCAGGGCCCATTTGAAGTCTTTCCGTCGTGTTCTCATTTATATGGCATCTTGATTTCAAAATGAGTATCGACCCCAGAAGAATCCGGGAGTTTTTGTTCTTCAATTCAAAAGGTAGAGTGCAAGTCCGTCCTATATAAACAGCAGTATTCACTTCAGCATCACCCACCCTTCAAATGGATCCCTTCCTCAGAGCGGCCTCTCTGCAGACGGACTGTATTCACATTTTGACTTTTCTCATTGTATGTATGGGTTTGGATGATTTCAGTTAGAACTGATACTTTCTCCCATCCCAATTGCTGTCATTCTTCCTTTCCTTCAGCCCGAAGTGTGGGTATTATTGGTGGAAGAGAACAGGCTTCTGGCTTCTTCGCTAGCAGGAGGCACGGGCCTGAGGCCTTTCTGAAACGCGCACAACCTTTCTGGCTTTCTTGAGTCTTGAGAGACCTTCCAGCCCTTGTTATTCCATTTGAGTGAGCATGCCACGTTTCTAATGGCTGTTTCCGTTTTACTTCAGTGCACCAGGGACAAAGGGGCTGGGGGAAATAACACAGCCTCCTGTAAAACCGTCCTGATCTGTGCCTGCTTTCTGTCCCCCTCCTGTGTCCCTAGGTAAGTGTGAGATCGGCTGGGCGTACTATTGCACGGGAGCGGGTGCTGCTTCTGCCATGCTGCTGTGCACATGGCTGGCCTGCTTCTCGGGCAAGAAACAGAAGCAGTACCCCTACTGAGACGGAGCCACCAAGCGCAAAGAGAGGAGAAGACAGGCCAAAGGGGCCCGGAGAGACTGAAATGTCCAGCTACCTTCGAAAGGTGGAGTAGTGGTTCTCATCCATACAGTGCTTATGAAATGAAACCCAGTGAAATGATAAACATTATGTGACGTCAAAGGGTGGTGCAAGATTTGCAAAAGAAACGGAGAACCTGGAATCACACAGAAAAATGGACCAAAGGCTAAAAATATTGCAGGGTGTTGAGTGTTTCTGTTCCACAGAGTATCATTAACGTAGATCACATACACACACAGAACAAACCTATATATGCAAACAAGAGTTTGGGTGGGGTTTTTTTTTTTTTTGGTTTTGGGTTTTTTTTTTTTTGGTAAGATGAGGACTCAGAGAATCAAAAGGGCTAGTAGAAACAGTATTGTGTTGGGAAGCAGGGTAACCCACAGACGTTCCCTGTAGGTCATGGCGCTTCTGAAAGCACACACAGACATACACATCCACACACACACCCACGCCCAAACCTACACATTGTTGCACAGACTGTATGGGAGGTTGAGTCGTGCATTACTCCTCTGTTTTCTTTTTAATACACCCTTAAAATGCAGTATTATCACTTTATAAAGCATACACGAAACCTAATAAATGGACCAATAAGCCACTCTATCAGTATTTTATATATCCTGCATAACCTCTTTGTGCCCTCAACCTGTTTTCAGTGTTTATACAGACCTTTAGAGTTAAGCCTTTGTATTTCAATATTATTCAAAAATATGCAAGATTTCTTTGTCTGAGTAGCTTCTGCGATGATATTCTTATGAAGTAAAGGGGCAACTTCCTATCCACTGTAGGAGAGAATTCAGTTGAAGGTATGAGCATAATGAGAGACATTTTCCAGTCATTAGATCTTGTTTTCTTTTGTCCATTATTGTACTGTGCTGTACCACGTTTATTTCAATATTCATTTTGTATAAAAAAATTTTTAAGTGCTATTTTGTTGGTATTTGGAAAACTCTGTGAATAAATTCTCTTTGATCAATAGTTAAATGAGTCATGGAGTGTTCATGCAGTTACTGAGTTTGCTTCTGTAATTTTCTAAATATAGCCTTTCAACTCCAACAGTCCCATAAATTTTCCTTTTCCTTCTAAGGCCTCCCGTTCGTTCTCTCACTAATCACCCAACCGGGCATTGTTCTAGGCACACAGCATATTAAAGGTGACTAAGGGTTCCTGCTTTCCACTTAAATTTTTGCAGCTAGAATCCTAACTACACTTTAAATCACGACCAAATTCTCACGAGAGAAGACTTTCAAGTCTATTTTGGATTGACTTTGAGAACATGGACAGTATTTGGCCATGGTTTAGAGCAACGAGAGCCAAGCTGTGGTTGGGAGGTCTGGGCCACCAGGCTCCAGGATGACGTCAGAGTCATGACAAGCAGCCTGTGACTTGCTGCTACTCCACCTTCAACACGGTGCTGTGTTTCTTTGGTACCTCTGTGCCGGGGACAATTTTACACCACTCCCTTTTAGCGTTCTTGGCCATTTGAGACGATGAGGTCACGTGTCTGCTCTCAGCATAAAGCCTTGACTAAAGAGAAGGATATGGACCTTTTCGTCACCCCACAACAGAACCAACACTTTCAGGAGTAAAGATTGCATCCTAGATCACGGATATATTATTTTCTTAGGCAACACCAAATTATTGCCTCAAACCCTTAAAACTTCAGTTTCAATTAGTGTCTCAATTGTATATTTTTTGAATTGGGGAACTGAGCATTCCCGTTGTCTATAACTATATTTTCTGTTCTTTCTATACATATTTGTCAATTTCACTTGAATGTCTGAATGTCTCACTTGCTTCTGGTTACTTTTAATCATCCAGCGGATTCCGGCTGCCTTGGAAGAACAATGCAAGAATCAGGCCAATAAAATTCTGGACTTTCTGAGGCTTTGTTGCTATGGAAAAAGTCATTCTGCTCTCAAATGCTTAATTCATAATGGGCTGAATATCCTCTGATTGTGTCTCATTGTCCACTGAGCGGGGGCTTCTCCACTTTGCGGTTTCCTGAGGAGAGGAGATTGCACTTTGCTTCCTCAATGAGCCCATCATTTCCATTATTGCTGGTGTTTTTCAAATGTTCTTAACCACACCTTCCTGTCAGAATAGAATTATGACCTCTTAGCTCCCGTTGTCAAGTGGGAGTTCTCTATGGAATTCATTAAGATTATTTCGTGGACAGATTTAATGATGACATTGTCATTTTTACGTGATCCGTGTGATTTCAGACATCAGTGGACCTCGCTAAAGTCAAAAGCTGACACTCCAACAGGATGAAGTCAAAAGGCAAACCCTTACATCTCAAGTTCTAACTAGTCATATGTGTTTCTGGTTCAAGATGTCCCAGCGTTTCATGAGGAGCATCAAATTTATTAAGAATTGGGGCGCCTGGGTGGCTCAGTCAGTTAAGCGTCCGACTTCAGCTCAGGTCATGATCTCACAGTCCGTGAGTTCCAGCCCCGTGTCGGGCTCTGGGCTGATGGCTCAGAGCCTGGAGCCTGCTTCCAGTTCTGTGTCTCCCTTTCTCTCTGCCCCTCCCCCGTTCATGCTCTGTCTCTCTCTGTCTCAAAAATAAATAAACGTTAAAAAAAATTAAAAAAAAAATTTATTAAGAATTACCAAAAGATCACATATACTTCTTTTCAAAAACAATCAGGATTCATGAAATAATCATAACAGCAACAATAATAAAACCTGCAACAGGTGTATATTCACAGGCTGCTCACTGATGTACACTTAAGGGGCAAACCCTCCATTTTCACAACCTCATGAAGCTTCCCTTGCTTGTACAGGCTTGTGAGGTAAGTGGGGAGTTTCCCTTGTTTTCAGAAAATGACATGCAAAAAAAGTTACTGGATGAAATTGAACCAACTCTTCCAATTTTCAACACATTCATTTGTGCATTTGGGGTAATAAATAGTTTCTGCGCACCTGCTACTCGCTAGGTTTCCTGCTGGATGTAAAGCACTCCATGCAACGTGTCTCCCACTCTCGAGTTGGCCCCAAGCTTATGGGGGAAAAGGAAGAGGAAAATCAGTGATTATCATATCCTGTGATGTCAAATGACGCTCACGACAAGGAGGAAGTTCCTCCCAAGCAAAGAATCTTGCACAGACAAATTAAAAAAGCATAGGAAAAGAAAGGTGATAAATTATAGTTGTCTGCTCATCAAAAGACATCATTAAGAAAATGAAAGGGAGACTGGAAGTTGTGTGTCTGGAAAATGAATAATAAAAAAAAATGAACCACGCATATTTTTAAGCGGGTCAAAAATTGAACGGGATATATCACAAAAGAGGATATATAAATGCCAATAGTCATTTGAAAAGGTGCTCAACATCATTAGTGAAGAAGAAAATGCAACTTAGAGCCACCGTGAAACACCACTTAACATACACTAGGATGACCAAAATGTTAACGACGCCCAACATTACCAAGCACAGAGATGTATGGTTGGAAGGCCATTAGGCAGTTACTTATTAAGCTAAACAAACTCATTCCCCTCTATGTATTTATGCCCCCCCAAAAAAATCTGTGTCCCCAAAAAGATTGTAAAAAAAATGTTTGGTATGTAATAATCCCGAACTGGAAACAGCTCAGATGTCTGCCAATCCATAAAGAAAACGTGGTATATTTACATAGTGGAATACTACTCCACAATTTTAAAAAAAAAAGGAATTTCTGGTATACATAGTGATGCAGAAGAATCTTAGATGCTATGTTGAACAAAAGAAGCCCGACACACAGGCGACGCTAATATATGGTGATAGAAATCAGAGCAGTGATTAACCTGAAGGCATTAACTAGTGATGACACAGGGGACTTCCTGGGGTGATGGAAATGCCCATGTGTTGATTAGGGTGGTGGTTACACAGATGTATACATTTTCCAAACTCCATCCATATGTGCTGTTAAAGTGTGTACTTTATCATATGCTAATCATACCTTGATAAAAAAAAAAGGTGGGGGGAGTCCTTGGAGAGCACTGCCTCATGGGGCTGCAGGGAGGGTGCGTTGGGGCACAGTGAGAGAAGAGGGTAGACGTGAGGTGGAAAGGGCAAGAAGGGCTTTGTCAGCCACGCTGAGGAGATTGTAACTGATCCTGGAGGCAGGAGAAGCATTTGACATGGTAGATGTGGGATGTGGCATGACTACCTGCGTGTTTTAGAACGATCCCTAGACCCACTATGGAGATGAGTTAGCAGGCGGCACAGGTGGCCAGGGGAATAGTACAACGTGTTCCTCTTACCCACAAAGAGTTTTGAGCCCTTCCTATGGTCTAAGTGCTTAGGAAAAGGAGGTGAACAAATAGGCTGATGCCATCAAGTGAAAACCGAAATGGGCAAAACGGGTGGAGGTGGGCGGACAGGACAGACCAGAGAGAACAGGAGGAGAGAATCAAGAGATCCTGGGATGTAGGAAGTGGCACGGATGAGAGCAGAGCCGGTCCTGGTCTCGCACACAGACACGATGTGAAACAAGAGCATCACAGTAATGAAGGACATCCCATGGGGTGTCCAGTTGGAGATGCCTCATGGGTAGTTCAAAATTAAGGCCTTGGGCTCAGGAGAAATTTGGGCTCTGGAAATAGCAGATACGGGTAATATCAGTGACTCTGCAGGCATTAATAAGAAGTGGATGCAGGAATGTTTTCACGATATTTAAAGCAGAAGCACGTCAGTTGGGATTTCCTTCTGCATGAGGTTCTTTTGTAGTGTATTGTCTTAACCATAGTGTACCGTGAAATATTTTCGGAGTATCTTTCACGTTTAAACACATTTAGCAGCATGCGATAGTTACATCATCAGTGTTGCTACAGAGACAGTCTGTAGCAAGGATCTTCTTTGCTGCCAGTTATCATAGGCTGTTTGAAGTTAGAAAACTGAATAGCGACACCGAATACTGTGGAAATGCACTTTGCTCAGTAACACTTGCGTTGTTGCAATATTTGATTATCCATTTGGTTGTTACCAAAACTTTCTTAACTGTAATGGGTTATTGTTGCTACGATAGTATATTGCCTGTATTTCTACCTATAGGAATGGGCTTTACGTGCTGGATTTTAATATCCTTGAGCCTGGGCAAGTGCACAAGTCTTTTTAAAAGAAACATGGCTTATTTGCACAAAACTGATCAGTTTTGAGGATCGTTAAGGCCCTTGAAGTGGTTTTGTGGGTGTGAAACACCTGGTGAGAATTTGAATTGGTGCCTTTTATCATAGTATTGAAATTAAGTCTACTTAATTTATCAAGTCATGTTCACGCCCTGATTTTGTATACTTGTTATCTATCAATAAACATTGTGATACTTGAAAAAAAAAATGAATGCAAGAGAAACCTTAGGGAACATATCATTTAAAAGATAAGATCCCTGTCCAAGGAGTAATCAGAGACACAGAAAGAAATTAAAAAAACAAAAACAAAACACAAAAAACATTGTCATAGACACCAATGAAGACAAAAGAATTTCAAGAAAGAGAGTTCTCAAGAGTGTTTACGGTAAATGTCTTGCAAGAGACAAGTTATATTTATTTGACTGGGTAACTAGAAGGTTAACAAGAAAGCCATCAGAAAAGAGCAATTTTAGTGGAGGGGTGGGGTGGAGCTGAAATTCTTAGGGGTAGGAGAGTGAATTAGAGATGAAGAGAAGGGGCACCTGGATGGCTCAGTCGGTTGAGCATCCAGCTCTTGATTTCGGCTCAGGTCATGATCTCAGGGTTGTGGGACTGAGCCTCGCGTGGGGCTCCACTTTGAGCGGAGAGCCTGCTTCAGATCCTAGCTCTCCCTCTGTCCCTCTCCCCCAATTGCCCTCTCTCTCTGTCTCTAAAATAAAAAAAAAAAAAAAAACCTTAAAAATTAAATCAAAAAAAGAGATGAAGAAGAAGAAGAGACAGCTATAGAGCGGGCCTTTCAAAAACCAACTGTCAAGGGGAGGAGAAAATGGGGAGTTGCTGTTCATTGGGCATAAAATTAGAGCTCCGCTTGATAAATGAGCTCTGGAGATCTGCTATACGACATAGTGCCTATAGGTGACCATACTTGAAAATTTGTTAAAACGGTAGATCTGGTATTCAGTGTTCTAAGCGCACGAACACACACACACACACACACACACACACACACACACACACACGGAATACAAGGAAACTTTGGGAGGTTATGCATATGCCTTTTGCCTTCGTGGTGGTGATGATACTCTAAGTGTGTGCATATGTCCAAACTCATCAAGTTGTATACATTAAATATGTGCAGTTTTATGTATCAATTATACCTCCTTAACTGGTACAAAGAAAAAGAGACTTAGCTGTGAAGGGAAGATGAAAAATAGAATTGATTCAGCATGTTTGCTACTAGCAAAATCGTCTTTGCGGAAAAAACTTTTTTTTTTTTTTTTTTTTTTTTTTTGCAATCCTTGGTGACTGGAGTGAATTTGTCAGAACATCAAATGTCCGTCATGCCCCCTTCTCTGATTCAGGCTTTCTCTCAAAATGGAGGGGGTATCTCCAGAGAGCCTTAATGGAAATAAGACCATTAGGTTCCAGCAAGCTCATAGGACCTAGAAGAAATCGCCTGTCACCTCAAGAGGGAACAGGATTGCACTAACTCTCCAGAACAAGGCAAAATGATTCCACGAACTGGGTCACTGCACTAACACGTAGCAGCGGGGGTCAATGAGAAAATAAGTGATTTTTCCCTGCAGGAAAAATCTCTTTCTATTGTAGAAAGAGAGCACATTCTTGGAGTCCAGGTCTCCTTTAGCTCTGTGTTCTAAGTTTTATATACTTCAGTGGTGGTTAAAGTAAGTATTCACATCTGAACGTAAATTTTAGGCAGTAACGAAAAATGAGAATTTCTTACTACGAGCAAGAGCAAGCAGAAACGCCATGCTATGAGGCCATCTGTGGCCACACTGACCTTCAATTACTTCCATCAGCAATTGGATCTGGAGACGCTTCCTACTCTATTTTTTCCCTTAGCGGCTTTCATAATTGCCGTTTCCCTGGGATATGGGAAAGAACTTGCTTGCCCTATTTTGGAGATTATGCTGTGCCTTCCATGTATGACTGCCTGAGATACTGTTTGGCTCACCCAGGATGCTTTTTTTTTTTTTTTTTTTTTAATTTTTTTTTTCAACGTTTATTTATTTTGGGGACAGAGAGAGACAGAGCATGAACGGGGGAGGGGCAGAGAGAGAGGGAGACACAGAATCGGAAACAGGCTCCAGGCTCTGAGCCATCAGCCCAGAGCCCGACGCGGGGCTCGAACTCACGGACCGCGAGATCGTGACCTGGCTGAAGTCGGACGCCTAACCGACTGCGCCACCCAGGCGCCCCAGGATGCTTTTTTTTTTTATGACTTCTGATATCCTGGTCTTTTTCTTTTCATTATTTCTTTACTTAAAACCGTTTACTGATCACATACTACACATCATACACTGTGGCCCATCTACAACTGACCCATTTTATCTTTTCCTATGGGCCTTAAGTTTTTCTATTCCTTTAAGTTCTTAAAACAAACACTCTATGTTAGAATCCTATAAGCATATATTAGAGTATAACGCTACTACTAATATATTTTGTTAAATTAATGTCTAACCTGTAGTACACAAAGAAACAAGCTTTGGGAAACTTGGGTGGTTCAGTCGGTTGAGCTTCCGACTTCGGATCAGATCATGATCTCACGGTTCCTGGGTTTGAGCCCCACAGTCAAGGCTCTGTGCTGGCGGCTCAGAGTCTGGAGCCTGCTTCGGATTCGGTGTCTCCTTCTTTCTATGCCCCTTCCCTGCTTGCTCTCTCTCTCTCTCTCTCTCTTTCTCAAAAATAAATAAACATTAAAAAAAATTAAGGGGCTCCTGGGTGGCTCAGTAGGTTAAGTGTGCAACTTCAACTCAGGTCATGATCTTGAGGTTCATGAGTTTGAGCCCCACGTCTGGCCCTGTGCTGACGGCTCAGAGCCTGGAGCCTGCTTCAGATTCTGTGTCTCCCTCTCTCTCTGCCCCTCTCCTGCTTATACTCTGTCTCTCTCTCTGTCAAAAATAACTAAACATAAAAAAATGTTGTAAAGAAACAAGCTTCATGAGGAGACACTGCTTGTAACGGCTAGTTTTCTGTACTTACCGCAAATGAATTATTATTTCCTCAAGGCAAATTATTAAGTGGTTAGTTTCCAAGCCACTTTACCGACAAACCCAGGTCTCTAAGGCAGCCTTGGGGATAAGGATAGAGCTAACATAAAGAGATAGACAGGTTAGGGCTAGTTATCAGCAATGGACTTAGATGTTCTCGTTTGACTAAAATGTTCATACATCAGTGTTTAAGAGATCCCTACCCAGAGTGCCCGAGTTTGGATCTCAATTCCATCATGGGTTAGTTCATGTAAACTTGGGCAAGTTTCTTACCCTCAGTTGCCTCATGTGTAGAAATCTGAACAGCAATCTTATCTTCATAGAGTTTGATGAAGATAACACTAGGTAATCAATGGGGAGCAGGGCTCAGGCCAGGACAAGCTGTCAATACATGTTCATTTTTGTTGTCATCGTTAGCTTTTGCTTTGTTTCAGTCGGGGGCCATGGAGTTTTGACTGATAGTAAGGGAGAGCCCAGGCATTCCAAGTGTATGTCTGTAACAGTTTCAAGAGAAGTGAAAGAACTCCAGATTTTATAAAGCACCTAACAAGATTTGTCACAAACGCTATATCAATACATGACTGTAAGAGCTAGACATGAGTGCTTCTTATCCTTAATCTTCTGTTTCTCCTAAAGAACCGTGGATCACCTTTTTCTAAGGAAGCTAAGGGGATGGTTCTTGCCAATTTAGCTCGTCTTCTGTGTGACCCATATTGCTTTGTCCTGTGAGGTCTTATATGCTCTAGAATGTCTCCTTCTAGGGGCGCCTGGGTGGTTCAGTCGGTTAAGCGTCCGACTCCAGCTCAGGTCACGATCTCACGGTCCGTGAGTCCGTGAGTCCGTGAGTTCGAGCCCCGCATCGGGCTCTGGGCTGATGGCTCAGAGCCTGGAGCCTGCTTCTGATTCTGTGTCTCCCTCTCTCTCTGCCCCTCCCCCGTTCATGTTCTGTCTCTCTCTGTCTCAAAAATAAATAAACGTTAAAAAAAATTAAAAAAAAAAAATAGAATGTCTCCTTCCAAAACACAAATCTCTCCTCATAAGTCTATATCACTTTAATTCTCTACAATGCTCTGCCTTCCTCCAACTGCCCTGAAACATGCTGGCTGTGATTTTGGCCTTGCAGCTGTCTGAGATTCTAAGCTGAGCTTTCTGAACCTCCATCTGCCTCCTCTGTGTCTGCCCTTTGTCATGATAATGGGGATTTACATTCCGCTGGCTGGAAGAATGGGTTCAGCTTGCACATGTGCAAAATGATGTGTGGACAAGGTTTTCACAGAGGCATTTTCAATAATAGCAGAAGTCTGGAAGCAAATGATGACCAGTGGGGAACTCCTTACATAAATTACGGTACATACGAATGTAGGAAACTAGACAACCATTTGAAAGGCAGCATTTCTGTACTGATACAGAAAGATAGTCAGGGTCTAATAAGAAAGAAGAGTGAGACACACAGGACTTGAACTTAACTGTGGGCTAGACTTTCTAAGAGCATTTTGAAAGAATAGCCCTGTGTTTTCTTTATGCAAAAAGAATATCTCTAGGAAGATACAGAAATAAGAAACAGATGAGAAGGGCTGCTTCTGGATAAGAGACAAAGGTGGGGGGGAACTTACTTCATGTGACTTTTGTATGGTCTAACTTATGATGGTTACCTATTCAAAAATACTTTTAAAAGAATATAGAGATCATTTAAAAAGGTATAATCCAGGGGCCCCTGGGTGGTTTAGTTGGTTAAACATCTGACTCTTGGTTTCAGTTCAGGTCATGATCTCACAGTTTGTGAGTTCAAGCCCCACATCAGGTTCCATGTTGACAGCTCAGAGGCTCCTTGGGATTCTTTCTCTCCCTCTCTCTCTGCCCCTCCCCTGCTTTCTCTCTCTCCCTCTCTCCCTCTCTCTCTCTCTCTCTCTCTCTCTCTCTCTCTCTCTCTCTCTCCTCTCTCAAAATAAATAGATAAATAAAAATGTATAATCCAGAGATGAGATGACAGATATTCATATTCCTTAAAATCTACAGGAAACAAACCCTTCAATTGCACAGCCTATTACCATTCAAAGCCAGCCCCCACATTTCTGCACATTTCTGGGGGGATGTTTTCAGAGGCTACCCCTTAAGGACACCACAGGCTGCCTTTGTCCCTTATTTCTTGGCCCCGACCTGAAATTCAGCTCCTTTTGTGGTTTCTAAGAAAGAGTCCCCACAGGAAGAATTAGAGATTTTTAAGTTTTTCTGAAGCTTTGTCAGGTGAAGAGGAAGGAAGGGGTTACAATGCAGCATCGCAATCAACTTTAATGGAAACCCGAGACTACCTTCCTCTGATCGCCCTTCCAATGGTGAAGTTCCAATAACCTTGCCAGCCCGCTCCCTGCACGGGGCTCCCTGCTCGTCCTCTTCTATTCTCTACAAAGCAACATAAATTATTTTTCTCTCCTGCATTGTGGTTCTGCGTTCCAATTTTGTTGCTTAATTGTGCCATTGGCACACATACTCCAGCGCAAGTGTTTTTTCCAGATAAAGCCAATTCTTAGCTGAGAAGAAAATTTGCTCTCGGCTCTAACATTATATAAAATGCCACATATTTGCCAGGGTGATAACACCAAAATCATTATTGATTTACGTGCTCCAGTACTCAGTCTTTAGATCCTGGAGTGCTTCAGGGACTGCTGCCTTTCCCTGGGCGATCTCATATTCTCCTGTGGCTTTAATCACATCTATTGTCAAAGGCTCCCACAGGTACGTCTTCAGCCCCAGACCTCTTATGCCCAAAGGCATATGCAATATCGCCATTTGGCAAACCCACGGGCCCAAACAGAATTTATAATCTTCCTCCTAAACCAGCCATCACTGGTGTTCCTACTCTCTGTGTATCATACCTCTATGAACCAGGCTGTTCAATTCAGAAACCTCCCTCGGCCACATCAGATCTACCCCTGAGGAAGTCCCGCCTTTCTCCACCTCCGTAGATACTATATTAGTCTAGTTAATGTCATCTGACTTGAACCAGGTTTTCCAAATCTGTGTTCAGGTTCTCTTTGCAAGTTGTTGCTAGTTTAGGATGTCTGGAGATTTGTGAGAGCCACAAATATCTTCCTCCACCAGTTTGCCACCAGATGGGATGTTATAATGAAAGCAAGTCTCCCACCAGATTCTGCCACATATTGCAAGCATTTGTTTGCAAGGAAGCACAAAAATTGTCACACAATCTGTCCCACTTATTGGTACTTTTGGCACTTTGAAAACTACCCGGCATGGAAGGTCCCCTAGAGTAGATGTGACAGTACCCCAGCAGCGGGAGTCAGCTCACCTTCTTTTGAATTCAGAATCCTCTGTTAAGAAGTGCAGCAACACGGAACCAAATGTCTGGTTAGTAAGGTCTAGGATCCTACTTAGAAAGTTGAGAGATGTCTGCAGGGCTTGCGAGATTCTGAGGAGGTAGTATGATAGGAAAAGATAGGATTCAGTAGGCAGAGAGGGAAAGATTAGGAGCTGAGGTCCATGGTTGGGGAAAAACACATATTTTGGAACAATGCTGGGGGCGGCCGACCACAGCAAACCCCCTGAGACGTAAGGTGCCTCTTAAGAATGTAACAGACACCACCTACTCCCCCTCAGCTTCCCCTCAGGAATTTGACACCAAAAAAAACCTGGCTAAAAATAGGTAGACCATAAAACCTATGACCCACAAGGAACGGTATGGCCGTAAACCACCCGTCATACAATGGAAGCGAGCCAATCAGGAATGGATAACCCAGCACCTAGAGTTATCCGGCCAATAAATGTAGAACCTGAGAAGGAACAAGGGGGAAGGGAAGGGGAAGGGCTGACCAGAACCTTATAAAACAAGGACCCTTGCCTATAGTCAAGGGCATGCACTTTCAAGTGTCCCCTCTCTGTAAAGAGAGCTTTCCTACTATTCTTTCTTTCAGATCTTATACTCTAATAAGCTTTTGCCTGCTGCTCATTTTGTGTCCACATCTTCATTCTTCAAAGAGACGAGGCAACGAGTCCTGGGTATTGAGGTTAAAAAAAAAAAAAAAAACCTGCAGCAATAGAAGTGATTCAGAAGGTAGAAGTTGTATATTTGCCCAGAGTCAGTTCATAAATTCTGAATGCCACTCCTTTCACCAATGCAATATTCCTTCTAGCAATCTTATGCCAATGAACAGACACTGTGGGGAAGCTTTGATGGTAATATCTGAAGACATTTGTTGTAGCTGCCTCTGGGGAATGGATGTCTGATGAGGGTAATTGCTAGGGTGGAGATTAAAAAGAATTTATACATATCTGCATGTAGTTACACATAACATATTATATATATTACATAATATCATGCACAATATACATGTGTATTTATACATGGCATTTTTAAAAAAGCAGGTTGCAAACAGTGTATCCCCTCTATCTGCATACTTCTAACTCATCTTCCCATGCCCTCACCTGCTCTCCTGTAAATCCATTTTCCACACTGGTGAAATAATCGAAGTCACAGACCTAATCATTTCCCTGTCTCAGTGGCTTCTTATTCCTCTTGTTTTGTCCTATCTGTAGGTACCTTGTCATTTTGGCCACTCTTCCGATCCACTGTGCTGGGCTACATTGTCCTCCTTTTTGGGAACACTTAACTGGCCAAGATAGCACCTGTCCTGTAGCATTTGTAGTTTCCTCCTCACCATCTAGAACATCATTCTCTACCTCCCTCGGCCTAGCTAAACCCTATGCGCAATGGAAGCCGCAACTTAAAGGAAACCAGTGCCGACTCCCCGGATGAAGTGAGCCTCCTGGGAGACCCTCCTATGACTAACGTTGTAATAAATTAATTGTCTGATGTTCATCACTGGACTGTTGTCGTTATAGGGACAAGGTTCATGTCTTTCGTAATCACTTAGCTCTGCCTTTGTCTCATTGTTAGTGTTCAGTAAATATTTGTTGCACGACTGAATGAATTCAACAATGTTGTGTTATATCCGAGAAAGTTCAGGCTTCCATTGTGCTTCCTGTTAGAACGTGGGTTTGTAGTTAAGTCTGGGAATATCAATTGGTGTAGCATTTTCAGTGAGATTCTTTGGGAAATGATATGACACATTAATGACTCAAACTATATATAGAAAGAAAATGTAAATATGCTGTCCTTTGAAATGTAAATCCTAAATCCTCCTTGTCTGATGGCTTCTCATGATCTTTGAAAAGGGAAACATTTAGAACAAAAAGCCACACAAATAATTGCATACTACATCTGGAAAGGGGGGGATTTCTCGATCAGTTTTCCTCTGGGTCTTCTGCAGAAAACTTAGCAGGGTCAAAGGTGAGGCGCAGGAAGGCCTTCTGATGGGAGTCAAAGGAAGTTTCCAGGAAACCAGTTTGGAAATTGTGCTGTGAGTTCACGCCGCATGGGTAAATCCTCCAAAGTGCAAAATCCGTTTAACTGCTCTGTTCAAGTAAACACAGAGTAGAAATCTATTTGTTTGTATTGCAAGGATTGGGTTTCTTTGATGGCATCCTACGATGTCTTAGAGGCAATGCAAGAGATAATTTATACATTCAAAGATTGCCAACCCTCTCAGGCATTAAACCCATCATACAATTTTCCCCCTATTGTGTTGCTTGTTGAAAACACAGATGCTTGGGCCTAAGTCTCAAAGATTGTTATTCGGAGGTCTGTTCCAGGGGCCCTCAATTCGCACTTCAAAAGGTAAGTTAAGACATTAAAAACTAGAGACAGCCACAATGAAGGGTATGGCAAGCATCCGTATTAACCTTAGTCCCACACATAGATCTAGTTCACTACTTTCATCTGTTGTAGAGAGTCCCATCCTGTCACAGTGTTCACCACCAGAGTGATGAGTGACTCCGGCAGCTATCAGGGACATCCTATTGAGAAAACGGGGTGTCCTGAGTTTGAAATGGAAGTGAATGTTGTTACAAATGAGGGAACGGAAAGGGGGATTTTCTTTTTCTTCAGGCAGAGGCCTACATTGTCTTTTTAGGTTATTAATAATAATGTGAGTAGACATTCATAATAGACTAGATATTAGTAATATTTACTAATACAAGGGTAGCTTCCTCATGTCTCTTTATTAGAAAAATCTAAACTTCCACAAGAGATAAGTGATGGACGATAATGTAAATAGCATGCTCCTCTAACGCATGTAACGTATGCATGTACCTGCCATATTCTGGCTTAAAATAGGAGCACACTTTCTTTCCAAAGAAAGATATACCTGCAAATCCATTTTCAAATGAAAAGAACAAAATGTCACTCGGTTGATGATCTTTAAAAGAGCTCCTATTTTAAAAGTATGACCCATACATTTTGATAGAGGATTATGAATTAGCAATGCAAGGGGTTTGTTCACTTCTTGGTAGGAATGCAGGCTGAGGAGAGAATACAGATTAGAAGGAGAAATTAACAGTATTGAAGTACCAGATAAATAAGTGACCAATGCGGTGTTCCCATTACGTACTGAAAACCTTCGGTCCCTCCATAATTGCTTTTCTGAAGGTAAGCGTTAAGCAGAAGGATTTGAATCTGATTTTATTAAGATGGTTGTAGTAACAAGATAAAAATGATGGTATAGAATTTTGAGGGTCTGACACAGGGCATTTGATCTTTCTTCCTGACCATATGCCAGCTGTTGCCAATGTGTTTTTTCTTCTGTGGGTCTGGCTGGATACCAGCCTGGGGCAGGCTAAGTAGGTTTCTCCAGACAATTCTTTTCATGTTCTCCTTGCTCCCTCTCAGGGTCCTGGACGAGGTTGCTCTGACCTCTCCTGTTCTGTGGTTTTGCATCTTGGGAGTTTTGGGGGGAGATGAGGGGATTAAATCATTCTGTTTGTTGTTTTAAATTCTGGCCGTGGTTGGAGTTTAAAACCATGGACTACTAATAGCATATGTCACTGTAAAACAGGCCTACATTAGAGACCTATTTTTGCCACTTACTAGCTGGACATATGTCCTCATCTCTAAACCTCCCTCAATTGTTAACCAGAGGTGATAATAGTTCTTACCTAATGGAAACTCACCATAGAGTGCCTGGCGAATAATGAGTGCACAATAAATTTTACCATGATTTTCACTCTTAATATTTTCACATTTTGAAATCCGGTCTGGATGGAGCTGGATGGCTCAGTTCGTTAAGCCTCTGACTCTTGATTTCGGCTCAGGTCACCATCTCACAGTTCGTGGGTTCGAGCCCTGCACCGGGCTCTGCACTGGGTCAGCACGAAACCTTCACGGAGTTCTCGTTTCCTCTCTCTCTGCCCCTCACCCCCACCCCCAAATAAATAAACTTAAAACAATTCTTTTTCATTACATGTCCCAAAAGAAGACGCGATAGTTCAGACCTACGTGTGTCGAATCAGGTGCTGGAGGAGGAGACACCCCAATGTGAGGAAGGGCGTGATGTGAATACAGCGCACTGTGTGGGGAACAGGGAGAGAAACCTGGCTGTTCCATCACCTGAAATGTTCACAAAAGTGAGTAAGAAATATTCAGCACAACCAAGAGGACCCCAAAACCGGTGGCCGGGATGAGCACTTCATTGTTTCCTGAGTTCAGAACCTTCGGGATTTCTCCAGGCCCATCCGGCCTCCCCTGTCCTGGGGCTGTCAGCAGGCTTTCCCGGGATCTGGGGCTGCTCCTGGCCACGAGGAGCAATTCCCATGAGCTTTCCCTGAGAGTGTCAGGTCGCTGATGCAGACATTTTCAGTCATAGATTTTTTTTTTCTGCCACAGGCAAGTGGTTTTAAGCTATTCCGTTAGTAAAGAAAGGGGAGGGGTGCTTTTGGGAAGAAACAAGACAGAAAGAGAACGTGTTTTGACCTAGTTAAGCAACTGAATAGACTTGCGTTTTAACGATTTCTGGTTATACCATATTAGCTGCATGCATATATTTTAAAAAATTGGGGCTGTCAATTTTTCTAGGAAAATAGAATTGTAAATTATAAATGCCTATTAAATAAAGTATTAGGAGCAGCATTGTTCTTGAAACATGCCTCATAAAATTTCCTCCCTTTGTCCCTTCCCTCCTTCCTCTCCTCCACTTTTAAGGGCAAGGACCACGTTTCTAGGAGAGGATGTGCTACAAAAGGTCCTACCTACAAAACAAAAGGTCCTACCCTCAAGAAGCAGTCTAATGGGGAGGCAGACGTGTTAATACACGGAGCTACAATTACACAAAGTCGTACAAGATCCAGTTAGGAATACAACGGGAAGTGCTTATTCTATCTTACTTTTGAGGGAAAGCTAGATAGAGGAATTGTCACCCGAGTTTTGTTCTTATTAAAGAAAACCCAGCAACTGCATCGAGCACTTTTTCAGGCTTTATTATACTCATGTGTACACACAAAATCCACACGGATGGGAGTCAGAAAAGACTCTCCTCAAGAATCTTAAGATAGAATTTTTAGGCAGAAGAAATTGCTTACCAAAACCTAGGACCGAATGCATAACAAGAACGCTTAGCAGATTGGCCTCTTTGTGTCCAGATCTTTAGGACCCAGCTTTGGTTCAGTTTGGCACATATATGTTCAGTTTCTGTGGGTTCTGCTGTTGTGGCTTGGTGTTGTTTTTTGAGAGTTTTTAGGTAAGCAAATTTAGGTTCAGATTAGAATGCAAAATTCTAATTGCAAAATTGTTAGCAACATATATAGCTTGCAAAATTGTTAGCAACATATATAGTGGATGTTACTTGCAAATTCTTTCTCAGTACCAGGAAATGGGTAGATATCTTCCGGGTAGCTGTGGTGAGAGAGCTTCCAGGAAGCAAGAGCAGCAGGGGCAAAGACTTGGAGGCCAAGGATAATTGGGTACCATGGGGAGATGGAAGCGGTTCACTGCGGCAGGGAGGTAGGGTCAGAGGGAACGGGGCTAGTGAGCGGGACAAGGATCTCATGTGCCACTGAATTGCTGATGGCAGCCATGTTTGCATGTCCAGTCTTGACTGCTCCCCTCTCACTGAGCACCACAGTGCGACGTCTGACAGCCACCATGTTGCTTCCACAGCAATACCTAACAACCCTTAAGCTAAGTATATCCAAAACAGAACCTTTAATTTCCTCCGTGGTACTTATCTTTGCCTCCAGTTCTACTCATCTCTGTCAGGGGTAACTGGCACCCACAGTTAATGAAGCTGAAAATAAAAAAGGCATCTTCATTCTTCATTTTTTTTTAGGTTTATTTATTTATTTATTTTGAGACAGAGAGAGAGAGAGATTGAGAGAGAATCTCAAGCAGGGTCCCCACACAGCGTGATGTGGGGCTCAGTCCGCCGAAGTATGATATCACGACCTGAGCTGAAATCCAGAGTTGGACGTTTAACCAACTGAGCCACCCAGGTGCCCCTCATTCTTCATTTTTAAACCTAGCCCAAATACAAAACAAAAATCCCAAATGTGCCCTTTTGTTCCCACTGCCACCATGGCTATTACTCTAAATAGCCTCTAAAATTTAGAGGCTAAGCCTCTAAAATCTTGTGTGTTTCTGTAATAATTATCGTTTTTACAAAAATATGTCTTATCATGCAACTTCCCCACCTTGGACCCTTGGTTCTCCTTACCTTCTTTCTTTCTTTTTTTTTTTTTTTTTTTAGCATTTTTAATTATTTATTTATTTATTTATTTATTTATTTATTTATTTATTTATTTATTTTAAAAGTAAGCTCTATGTCCCACATGGGGCTTGAACTCACAACCCTGAGATGAGGATCAAGAGTCGCCTGCTTTACTGACTGAACCAGTCAGGCGCCCTATTCTCCTTCCTTTCTAAATAACGCTTTAAAAACTTCTTATACCTACATGAAGGTCCACTCTTTGTGCTAGAAAGTTCTACGGGTACAGGCAGACGCTCCGTTCCAAAGCCATTCCCGTCAGGTAGAGCTGTGCGGTTCTCCCTCCTTCCAGCCTGCCCTTCCCCAGAGAAGAACCTCAGAGCCCCTGCACCAGAGCTGGCGATGGGGACAGCAGCACTCTTCCCGCTCTGTAAGTGGTGCCGAGGGATGGTGGTCTTTTGGTTTCTCGGCTTGCGGGGCTGGTGTGGAGCCTCCTGCCTGGGACGAGCAAGCTGGTAAGAGTGACAGGCTGCAGTTCTCCCAGCTTGCGGTACCTGCAGAAGAGCCTCTGCTCTTTGGTTTTGTTTTTTTTTCAACGTTTATTTATTTTGGGGACAGAGAGAGACAGAGCATGAATGGGGGAGGGGCAGAGAGAGAGGGAGACACAGAATCGGAAACAGGCTCCAGGCTCTGAGCCATCAGCCCAGAGCCTGACGCGGGGCTCGAATTCACGGACCGCGAGATCGCGACCTGGCTGAAGTCGGACGCTCAACCGACTGCGCCACCCAGGCGCCCCGAGCCTCTGCTCTTTGAACGAGCAGGGCGGGGGAAGGGAGTCCCATTCCTCTGCCATGCCTGCTCTGAACATGAGACTGTGGAGGGTGGGAGAGCCTAGTGGCTTATTACCGAATCACGGCTGTAGGTTAGAAGCTGAGGAGAGCAGGAGACCCTGTCTTTCCGCCTGCGCCCCAAAGCAATAGTCCTTCCATCACACAGAATGTGCACAGGTGATGGTGTGATGGGAGCTGGTCCCTAACTCAAATGCTGAGAACCGTTTCTGTCTTTTGTCAGGATTTGGCATCATTTGAGTAAATGCCACGCTATTTGCTGTACATCATTAGAGAGATTTCCAGAGATTGTAAAGAGTTGTTTCTATTTCTATTAATTCTCACCAGTTAAATGGATGTTCTGCTGGGGAAACCATTCACCCAGACCCTCATCTCATGGTTCCAGGAGTCCTGACCCCTACCTGGCAGTTTGCAACTTTGAGCCTCAGTTAATAGGCATCCAGGAATCAGACTGTCAATCTTACATAAATGTAAAACAAATGTCATTGCTATTGTTAATGAGAATAATTTAACTGTGATAAATCCACAGTAGTTAAATGGATAAGATTTCCTATGTCACTGTGTCCGGGTTAGCCGTAAGAGGTTTAACACTCAGTATGGTGTGGTTTGTTTTCTTTGTTTTGTTTTGTTTTTGGTTTTTTGCTGTTGTTGTTGTTGTTGTTGTTGTTTTGGTATTCTTTATGTTTTACAAAAGAAAGAGCAGCTAACTCAAAAAGAAAACAAGTGACTTGTGACTTTGTTAACTGTTTTTCAGGATAAGGCAAGGACTCAAAATTCCTGGAGAGATCTCTCACTGAAGACAACTTCTGGCACACTGTCAGGCATGAAGTCCACGGGCTTATGAGTATTCCAGCTTGGGATAAAGCAGCTTATTTTTTCCTAATCTGCACTGTGATGCATTCGACTCTGGAGAGTGATTTTTTTTTTTTTTTTCCATTCTTATTGCATCAGGTGGAGGTGGCTCAATTGGTTACGTGTCTGATTTTTTTTTTTTTAAGTTTATTTATTTTGAGACAGAAAGCACGAAAGTGGAGTAGGGGCAGAGAGAGAGGGGAGAGAGAATCCCAAGCAGGTTCCGCACTGCCAACACAGAGCCCGATGTGGGGCTCAAACTCATGAACCGTGAGATCATGACCTGAGCCGAGATCAAGAGTTGGACGCTTAACCAACTGAGCCACCCAGGTGCCCCACATGTCTGATTCTTGATCTCAACTCAGGTCTTGATCTCAAGGTCATGGGTTCAAGCTGCATTGAGTTCCATGCTGGGCATGAAGCCTACTTTAACAACAACAACAATAACTATCAACTATATATATATATATATATAGATATATATATATAGATATATAGTCTATCATATATTGGCTTTCTTATAAAATCCTAATATCATATCTTCAGAAGTAACATCTTGAAATTTCACCTCTGAAGTGACAGGTTTGGGCTCTTCAGAGTTCTTGATATATTATTGAGCTATGACATTTGAATTAGCTTCATGAAACCATATAAATATTTTTTGCTGGCCTTGTAAGTGTCATTATGAGCTGGTTTTTATCATTACTTTAATTTCAGAGGCTGATGTGAGCAACTTCTCCTTTGACAGTCAGGGAATTTCAGAATGAGAAGTAGGCTTGCAATCTATTTGCACAACAGACTGAAAGTACCTTTCTTCTGTGGGTTTGATTTGATTGCCTTACAATTGTCCCTGTCATCATCACCATGGAATGAAGGTGAGGAGTCATTTGTTGACTGACAACTGAGCAAGTGTTCAGTGGATGGTGACAGAGCCCCTTCCTCGCTGAGCCCTTAGCTCACTCTTTGACATTACTGATGTTAACACATTTCCTCCAGTCTATCCTGTAAAAGAATCATACTCATAAAAGAATCCTTAACTAAAAAAACCTTTCCTTTTCTGAATCATCGCTTCAGTGTCGAATAGGTCAAAAAAATCCTCAAGCCCCTCTATTCAGTACACATAGCGTGCATATGCCAAGATCTGTTTCTACGGTACAATATGGCAACTCATTGCTGATACTGACTACCCAGAGTTAATGCACACTCCATTGGGGTTGAGCTCAGAGTCCCCAACAAGACTGCCCCATTTCACATGCTAGCTGCAAGTTTCGGAGTCCTCAGGCCACCTAGACTTTTGACCAACTGCCTACAAATTCAGGAGTTCCCATGACTCCGTAGTTTTGACAATTTGCCAGAACAATTCATAGAGTTCAGAAAAGCTCTATATTTATGATCAAAGTTTTTTTTACAAAGGACACAAATCAGGGCCAGCCAAAGGAAGGAGCACATAGGGCAAGATCTGGGACAATCCTGAATGCAGGGTTTCCATGTCCTTTTCCTGTGAAATCAGAATATCACTGTCCTGGCACGTAAACCAGCGCCCATCAACCAAAAATCCCAAACAAGCTTCGATGGTTAAAGTTTTTTATTGGGATTTCGTCATATAGGCACGACTGATTGAACCACTGGCACATGACTGAACTCGATCTCCAGCCCTCCCTCTCTTCCTAGGAGGTGCTTCTAATATCACATGGCTCAAAGCCCCAACATTTGATTATGTGGTAGGTCTTTCTGGCAGGGCCAGTCCCCATCCCTGAACTATGGAGGGACCCAATGGGCCCACCATGAATAAGACAAATATTCCTATCACTCAGGACATTTCAAAAGGTTACAAGCTCCATCTCAGGAACCTGGGACACAGACCAGATAATCCCTTATCATATGACATACACCTTCGTCCATTTGCAAAGTTTATGCCAGCAGCACGTGTAGTAGTCATTGTCCTCCTCCTCGTGTGCAGTATCCATGGCTCCATTTGATAAAAGCTTTCACCAACCTGTTAAATAACAGGTTAATTTCTCCGAGTTCAAAATTATTATCATTTGTACCTGTGTATTCACGAAGAGTGTGATGCTGAGAACCCTTTATGGATTTGGACTTTTCTTTGTCTTTGATGATTGCTAGTGCTCATTGAGTCTTTGCTATGTCCCAGGCATGATGCTTAGCTCTGTACATGCATTTCACCGTCATAACAAGTCTATAATATTAGATAAATACTATCTCCACCTTACACGTAAAGGAAGGGGAGTAAAGAGACGTTGTGTCCAAAGTAATGTGCCCCCACGGCACAAGGGTGACTCGGTCAGTTAAGCATCCGACTTCAGCTCAGGTCGTGATCTCACAGCTCGTGAGTTCAAGCCTCGCGCGGGGCTCTGTGCTGACAGCTCAGAGCCTGGAGCCTGCTTCGGATTCTGTGTCTCCCTCTCTCTCTGCCCCTCCTCCGCTTGCACTCTGTCTCTCAAAAATAAATAAACGTTAAAAAAAATTAAAAAGTAAACAAAGTAATGTGCCCAAAGTCACAAAAGTAGTAAGTGGCAGAGTTGGGATTTACAAAAGGTCATCTACTCTCAAAGCCCGTGCGCCATTAGACTGTGCTACGTATAGCAACAAGAGCACTAGCTTTGCGCTGGAAAGTTCTGGAGCAACTCATTTGGTTTATCATAAAAGCAATTTTTCTTTATTTGAAAAGTGACGGAAAAGCATCAGTGGTTAACGTCATAACATAACAAGGTTTCTTAAAAGAAAACGTGCTAAGGACTCCTGTTAAACAAAAAGAGAATCCAATAAAATTCAACGTTCAGATATTTGTCATTCCTTGGATGCTTGTGAAAAATCTTCATTTACAGATTCACTGTCCCAACACAGGCAGAGTCAAATTCTGTATTTACACTGAGGATGTCCCCACTATTCTTTATCGTGAAGTTACTCTGAGTTGGAGTATTAATGTTTCTGTTTTCATCCCTACTTTTGCACCTTAACAAGCCGCTTTTGAGGCCTTGGTATGTTTGAAAAATTAATGTTAAAATAAAATGCAAGTTTAAGAAGATTAAAGTTATCATGAAATAAAAATATATTAACCAATGAGTCTTCATTTTCTTAACTGTACAACAGGGATAGTAATCCAGGTAAAGTGTTGTGGGGCTTACAAAATACTAACATATATAAAGTGCCTCTGGTGAGGAACAGTGCTCCGAAGGACAGACAGATCTAGAATCTTCTGTCAGTGGTCAGGTGCCAGCAGGCCCACTGAAATGCTCAATGAGTGCCCCTTCTTTCCTGCTGAATTCATTTCTTATTCTGAAAACAAATTATTTTTCTCCTCTGGATATGTTACTTTTGCTTTTAGCAACTATCAAGAGAGGTAGGGTCAGACGATTGACTCAGAGAAGGAAGAAAGAGTGTTTGATAGTGATCTCATTAATGGAGAACAAACAGGGACAAGATAACATCGAGAGCAAAATTGCAAAGTAACGAGAGAGTATGAGGCACTTTGTGCTTCATTTTTGTTACATGCAGCACCCATGTTACCTCCGTTCCCTCTGCTCATTCATTGTCCTACAACTTCCGTATTTGGAAAATGGTGGCGTCTTCATTCATTTACACACAGATGCTTTAAAAGCCTCCTCCACAATTAAGAAAGAAGTAGAAGATACATTTAAACCAATGTGGTCATTTTTCACTACTTTTCATTGCTCCTAAAAGTTGACAAGCGGACTTTAAACGGACCTTAATAAAAAACGTAGTTCTTTATTAAATGGTTTACATCCAAGACGTTTATCCCTAAGTGCCTCGATCTGGTGGCTGTAAGTTCTCTTGCGGAAATTTCAGCCCTACACATCCTTCAGGGCTTCTACACACTAGACAACAGGCAAAAACAAACGTCAGCTGTTGGACTGTGTGAAAGTGCCCACGACAAGGGCCTTTCCTAGATTTTCCAGTTATATTTTAGTTTAAAAAAAGGCGGGGGGGCGGGCCAGTTCTACCTTCGAACTACAAACATTTAGGGCCAACTATTTACTTAGATCTAAAATGTGAATCTTTCTTCCCTTTTTTGTTTTTGTTTTTGTTTTTGTTTTTGTTTTGTTCTGACAGGTCGTGAGGTGTGCTGTGCAATGAGCTGGAGAATTTGCTTTCAGATCATCGGTGGGTGGAATGGGCTCTGCTCAGAGGAGAAGCTGGTATTTTTATCCAGCCTCCACAAAGCCCCCAGCTCTTGGCAGTAATGTGTCCTGGGCCTCTGACTCGCTTCTCCCCCTTCCAAGCCGGCTCATTTTCTGAGTGTTTCTTCTTCTTCCCTGACTCCTTCCAAGGTGTTTACAGATGACCCCCATCTCAGGAGCCAAACCCTTGCCTGCGTCTGTTCAGCCTTCTCTGCTTCTCGTCACTCACCCAGCATAGAGATCTCATTCTGGAGTTTGAACCTCGGCCCCCCATTTATGACCTGTGTTAACTTGGGAAAATTACTTCACCTCTATTGGCCTCGATTTCTTCGTCTGTAAAATGGGACCGATAGTAGTCCTTCTACATCTGAGTTCATTCAAGGAGGTAATGCACGTAAACTTCCTCGCACAGAGTCTAGTACACGTTACGGGCTAATAATTATTTACTGTATCCAGCAAAGCAAAGAGGCCTTTTTTTAGTGTATGGAGATGTCTCCTGGCCAGTGTCCTATGATGCCTAATAGGATGGATGCAGCAGGTCCACCTCCATCATTTGCAGGGCTTGGGGGCAAGAGGACACATGTATACCTGCTCCCACTTTCCTCTTGCTTTCAGCTCTGTCCCTCGCTGCAAGTTACCTCACCCATGAGTGTGCGTCCTACTCCTACCAGCCTGTCTAAGCTCTGTCCAAACCCAGCTTCTTCCTGTCCTGCAAGCAGCCGCTCCTTGGCCACCTCTCAGGTCTACAAATGGGTCCTCCAGAGACTATCTCCACGGAAGAGCTCCTTGCGGGCTGGCAGTGACTTGAGCCCCTGGATGGGGAACCCCATGATCCTGGTACACAGCGTGGGGTGGGGAAGCAGGGGATGGC
Source organism: Herpailurus yagouaroundi (assembly GCF_014898765.1). NCBI lineage: Eukaryota > Metazoa > Chordata > Mammalia > Carnivora > Felidae > Herpailurus > Herpailurus yagouaroundi. Next base: position 17,136,612 of record NW_024412428.1, on the reverse strand, counting down.
ACAGAATTGTCCCCCATAGAGAAGCCTGGCTGAAAGATGGCCGGAACAGGGCCCTCCAGGAGGTGGGACTCGGGGTAGGAGTCCTGGCTGTCTGGAGGGAACCATGTTGCAGGAAATGAACCATGCGTTCAGGAGGGTAGTTTCTCCACAGGCTAGCTTGAAGCCCTGGTGTCCAGCACAGTTATGGAGATGGCATGTCTATAGTGCAGGGAAGAGCTTACTCCTCTCACTAAGACCCTGACAACCCTTTGGAGCAGCCCCGACAGATGCCAGTTTCTTTGAGGGATCAGTTCTTGGTGTTGCTGTGCTCCCCTTTCACAGACCTGCTTCCCATGCTGCAGCACAGACCTCTCTACTCCTCCCCTTTGCTAATGTTTCCTTGGCTTGGCAATTGCAGAGTGGACAGTGAAGAAACCCTAGGAGAAGCTCACCTCAAATACCAGGAAACTTGGAACCAGGGAGAATTTCAGGACACAAAGGGAACGAAAGAGATCTGTTTGGTGGTAAGTAACATTTGACTCTAGAAAGTCCAGGGAGTAAACCATGAAGGTCAGCACACCCCACTTCCTGCAGAACTGGGGCTGCGATCCATCTGCTCCTTTAAAATATATGATTATGTCCTACGTTAGCAGCTTTCCTTTTATTACTGAGAGTCTCGGCACCCACGTGTTCTGCAGATTGCTGCGAAGGACTTGGGGTGAAGTGTTAACGTACTGAGAATTTATGTTTAGGAGTCATTTGGCAAGAAAAAGTTATGAAATATAATTCAATAGCAAATGGGCAATAAAGATAGAGCACCTGTGCTAGATAATAAACCCCCCCCAGAAAAGGAAACCGATGCCTTCAGTTATAAATTGTCAAGGAGTCACATTTGGAATTGGAGTAGAAGTGCCACCCTTGCAGGGAAAACCATTCGGTTCCAGCAACGGGAGCTGGGCTTGCCTCCCTTCTGAACAAGAGTGCTTTGCTCTGGTGATCTCACATGTCCAGTTCCATGCTGGTGGCCTGGCTCTCGCTCAGGATCCGATTACTTCAGAAGTGAGCTTATCTGCTAAAGCATCCTTGTATAGAAAGCTGTATATGGAGAAGGAGGTTGTTTATTTTTCTAAAGAAAAAAAAAAGTGACATATCTGACTGACATTCTAACTAGGGGGCTGGAGAACATGCGTTTCTTGTGTGTTAATAGAGGCTCAATATCAACAGGGTCCTGTTTTATTTAAATGTAAACTGAAGGGTTCTGCAGCGAACAATTGGGAAATGTTGAATTAAAACCAAGTCTATCCATTTCTGGGTATACACCCAAAAGAATTTATAAGCCAGGTGTCAAAAAGATATTTGCACACCCGTGTTCACAGGAGCTAAAACATGTGTCCATCAACTGATGACCGCTAAGCAAAATGGGGTCTATACACACAGTGGAATATTAGTCAGCAATAAAAAGGGGGGAAGTTCTCATACAGGTGACAACATGGAAGCACTTTGAGGCCATCGTGCTAAAGGAAATAATCCAGGCACCAAAGGACGAGCGCTGTATGATTTCACTTACATGAGGTACTTACAATAGTCAAATCACAGAGACAGAAGATAAAACGTTGGTTGCCAGGGAGAAGGGAGAATGTGGAGTTAGTATTCAATGGGTACCAAGTGTCAGTTTTACAAGATGGAAAGAGTTTTGGGGACGGAGGTGGTGACAGCTCCATAACAATGTGAATGTATTTAATACCCCTGAGCCACGCGCTTCAAAATGGTTAGATGGTAAATTTTACATTAAGTGTATGTTAACACAAGAAACATTTTTTTTTTATTTCTGAGGATGATCATTTTAACTGTAGGATATCTCAGAGCGTCTCTTATGCTCACATGCAATATTATTTGAAATAAGAGGGTGTAAAATACATTTTCCCAAAATAGAATATACTTGAGAAACTACTAATATAGATTGCTTTTCATTCCTTGATTTTTTTCCTATCCCCTTTCCAGATAAAATCTTTTAAATATCTAAGTGAAGAATGCTATTTCTTTTAAAACATGGTAATTCAAGGTGTCCCACGGGGGTGGGCATGGTGGATTCGTGAGTATTGGGCCCTACTATCGCCACACATTGTCCATCTTAGGAGGAAAACTGGAAAACGTTATGGAAAATTTCTCACGGAAAATAAGATGTGGGGAAGCCATTTCTGCCTGGGCTATTCCTTGGCATCTGTTCCATTTAAGCGCCACAGGGCTGCGCGGGGTTCAGGCGAGGACCACCCAGAGTTCGATCTCCATGCCTTGTAATAAGTTTGTCCCCATGTGTTCTTCCTAAGTTCTCAGACCTCCTCCCCTAAGAGACCCACTCCTACATGTAATGACTCTTATTAAGGAGGGACCAGAATTGGGGGGGGGGGCAAGCAAAACTGGGGACATACTCTAGTTCTCCCACACGCTTTTATTATACATCTCTTACTTTTCGTTTCTTTGCTTAGTTCCATAGGTTAACCTGTAGCCCCACAAGCATCGATTAACCTTTCTTGTGACATTTGAGGCTGCTCCCTCTGCCTAATTCAACAGACGTTCAGCTTTAGAGAGGTAGAGGGTGTGATTCAGAGGAAGGCAGGGGCCGAGAAATAAGTCGCACTAAGACACTGGGGGTGTTCGTGTGCAAGTTCTCACTTTTAAAACAAAAAGTCTACTTTGGAACATATACCTAATTGTAAGGCATCTATCGTGAATTCTATAAACATGGTGATCATATTCTCCAAATCTCAAATTAGGGCACACCAACTGGGAAAGGTTGTGTGTGTGTGTGTGTGTGTGTGTGTGTGTGAAGTTACTTAATTCTTGTAAAATATGCCTCAATCCCATTTAGTCAGTCAGTAATAGAAATCTTTTATTAGAGAAAATAGAATTTTATAAAATCATAACTGTACCAGCAAAGCTGGCATAGATGATCAACATATGTGATCCCACACAGTGTTTAGATTACATACCACCCTTAATATTACCCTTAATATTTTTTGGGCATTTATTACTCTTTTGAAGGACTGATCCTTTGTAATTCCTTGTAAATCAAGACCTAGTCCACTCTGCCATTTTTCTTTTTTCTTTTTTGTTAAAGAAACTCCACGCCCCGCACAGAGCTCAATGTAGGGTTTGAACTCACAGCCCTGAGATTAAGACCTGAGCTGAGATCAAGAGTTGGATGCTTAACCAACTGAGCCACCCAGATGCCCCTGCCACAGTCACCTTTTTTTATTTTATTTTTATTTTTAAAAATCTACGTCCAAATTAGTTAGCATCTAGTGCAACAATGATTTCAGGAGTAGATTCCTTAGTGCCCCTTACCCATTTAGCCCACCCCCCCCCCACAACCCCTCCAGTAACCCTCAGTTTGTTCTCCATATTTATGAGTCTCTTCTGTTTTGCCCCCCTCCATGTTTTTATATTATTTTTGTTTCCCTTCCCTTATGTTCATCTGTTTTGTCTGTTAAAGTCCTCATATGAATGAAGTCATATGATTTTTGTCTTTCTCTGACTGACTAATTTCACTTAGCATAATACCCTCCAGTTCCATCCACATAGTTGCAAATGGCAAGATTTCATTCTTTCTGATTGCCGAGTAATACTCCATTGTATATATACCACATCTTCTTTATCCACTCATCAGTTGATGGACATTTGGGCTCTTTCCATACTTTGGCTATTGTTGATAGTGCTGCTACAAACATGGGGGTGCATGTGTCCCTTCGAAACAGCACACCTGTATCCTGTGGATAAATGCCTAGTAGTGCAATTGCTGGATCATAGGGTAGTTCTATTTTTAGTGTTTTGAGGAACCTCTCCATTGTTTTCCAGAGTGGCTGCCGCAGCTTGCATTCCCACCAACAATGCAAAAGAGATCCTCTTTCTCCGCATCCTCGCCAACATCTGTTGTTGCCTGAGTTGTTAATGTTAGCCATTCTGACAGGTGTAAGGTGGTATCTCATTGTGGTTTTGATTTGTATTTCCCTGCTGATGAGTGATGTTGAGCATTTTTTCATGTGTTGGTTGGCCATCTGGATGTCTTCTTTGGAGAAGTGTCTATTCATGTCTTTTGCCCATTTCTTCACGGGATTACTTGTTTTTTCGGTGTTGAGTTTGAGAAGTTCTTCATAGATTTTGGATCCTAACCCTTTATCTGATATGTGATTTGCAAATATCTTCTCCCATTCTGTCGGTTGTCTTTTAGTTTTGCTGATTGTATCCTTCACTGTGCAGAAGCTTTTTATTTTGATAAGGTCCCAGTAGTTCATTTTTGCTTTTGTTTCCCTTGCCTCCAGAGACGTGTTGAGTAAGAAGTTGCTGCAGCCAAGATCGAAGAGGGTTTTGCCTGTTTCCTCCTTGAGGATTTTGATGGCTTCCTGTCTTATGTTTAGGTCTTTCATCCATTTTGAGTTTATTTTTGTGTATGGTGTAACAAAGTGGTCCAGGTTCATTCTTCTGCATGTCGCTGTCCAGTTTTCCCAGCACCACTTGCTGAAGAGACTGTCTTAATTCCATTGGATATTCTTTCCTGCTTTGTCAAAGATTAGTTGGTCATACGTTTGTGGGTCCATTTCCGGGTTCTCTGTTCTGTTCCATTGATCTGAGTGTCTGTTTTTGTGCCAGTACCATACTCTCTTGATGATTACAGCTTTGTAATATAGCTTGAAGTCCAGGATTGTGATGCCTCCTGCTTTGGTTTTCTTTTTCAAGATCGCTTTGGCTATTGAGGGGTCTTTTCCGGTTCCATACAAATTTTAGGATTATTTGTTCTAGCTCTGTGAAGAATGCTGGTGTTACTTTGGTAGGGATTGCATTGGATATGTAGATTGCTTTGGGTAGTATCAACATTTTAACAATATTTGTTCTTCCTATCCAGGAGCATGGAATCTTTTTCATTTTTTTGTGTCTTCTTCAATTTCTTTCATAAGCTTTCTATACTTTTCAGTGTATAGATTTTTCACCTCCTTGGTTAGATTTATTCCTAGGTATTTTATGGGTATTTGTGCAACTGTAAATGGTATCGATTCCTTGATTTCTCTTTCTTTCGTTTCATTGTTGGTGTATAGGAATGCAACCGATTTCTGTGCATTGATTTTATATCCTGCAACTTTGCTGAATTCATGAATCAATTCTAGCAGTTTTTTGGTGGAATCTTTTGGGTTTTCCATATAGACTATCACGCCATCTTCAAAGAGTGAAAGTTTGACCTCCTCCTGGCCGATTTGGATGCCTTTTATTTCTTTGTGTTGTCTCATTGCAGAGGCTAAGACTTCCAATACTATGTTGAGTAACAGTGGTGAGAGTGAACATCCCTGTCTTGATCCTGACCTTAGGGGGAAAGTTCTCAGTTTTTCCCCATTGAGGATGATATTAGCATTGGGTCGTTCATATATGGCTTTTATGATCTCGAGGTATGATCCTTTTATCCCTACTTTCTTCAGGGCTTTTATCAAGAAAGGATGCTGTATTTGGTCAAATGCTTTCTCTGCATCTATTGAGAGGATCATATGGTTCTTGTCCTTTATTTTATTGATGTGATGAATCACATTAATTGTTTTGTGGATATTGAACCAGCCCTGCATCCCAGGTATAAAGCCCACTTGGTCATGGTGAATAATTTTTTTAATGTATTGTTGGATCTGGTTGGCTAATACCTTGTTGAGGATTTTTGCATCCAAGATCATCAGGGAAATTGGTCTATAGTTCTCCTTTTTAGTGAGCTTTCTGTCTGGTTTTGGAATCAAGGTCATGCTGGTTTCATAGAAAGAGTTTGGAAGTTTTCCTTCCATTTCTATTTTTTGGAACAGCTTCAAGAGAAGATGTTAACTCTTCCTTAATGTTTGGTAGAATTCCCCTGGAAAGCCATCTGGCCCTGGACTCTTGTTTTTTGGCAGATTTTTGATTGCTAATTTGATTTCCTTACTGTTTATGGGTCTGTTCAAATTTTCTATTTCTTCCTGTTTCAGTTTTGGCAGTGTATATGTTTCTAGGAATTTGTCCATTTCTTCCAGATTACCCATTTTATTGGCATATAGTTGTTCATAATATTCTCTTATTATTGTTTTTATGTCTGCTGTGTTGGTTGTGATCTCTCCTCTTTTCATTCTTGATTCTATTTATTTGGGTCCTTTCCTTTTTCTTTTTGATCAAACTGGCTAGTGGTTTATCAATTTTGTTAATTGTTTCAAAGAACCAGCTTCTGGTTTCATTGATCTGTTCTACTGTTTTTTTGGTTTTGATAGCATTAACTTCTGCTCTAATCCTTATTATTTCCTGTCTTCTGCTGGTTTGAGGTTTTATTTGCTGTTCTTTTTCCAGCTCCTTAAGGCATAAGGTTAGGTTGTGTATCTGAGATCTTTCTTCCTTCTTTAGGAAGGCCTGGATTGCTATATACTTTCCTCTTATGACCACCTTTGCTGCATCCTAGAGGTTTTGGGTTGTGGTATTATCATTTTCATTGACTTCCATATACTTTTTAATTTCCTCTTCAACTGCTTGGTTAGCCCATTCATTCTTTAGTAGGATGTTCTTCAGTCTCCAAGTATTTGTTACCTTTCCAAATTTTTTCTTGTGGTTGATTTCGAGTTTCATAGCGTTGTGGTCTGAAAATATGCACGGTATGATCTTGATCTTTTTGTACTTAGTTAGGGCTGATTCGTGTCCCAGTATATGGTCTGTTCTGGAGAATGTTCCACGTACACTGGAGAAGAATGTATATCCTGCTGCTTTAGGATGAAATGTTCTGAATATATCTGTTAAGTCCATCTGGTCCGGTGTGTTATTCAAAGCCTTTTTTCCTTGTTGATTTTTTTGATTAGATGATCTGTCCATTGCTGTGAGTGGGGTGTTGAAGTCTCCTACCATTATGGTATTACTATTGATGAGTTTCTTTATGTTTGTGATTAATGGATGTATATATTTGGGTGCTTCCACATTTGGCACATAAATGTTTACAATTGTTAGGTCTTCTTGGTGGATAGACCCCTTGATTATGATATAATGCCCTTCTGCATCTCTTGATACAGTCTTTATTTTAGAGTCTAGATTGTCTGATATAAGTATGGCTACTCTGGATTTCTTTTGTTGACCATTAGCATGATAGATAGTTCTCCATCCCCTCATTTTCAATCTGAAGGTGTCTTTAGGTCTAAAGTGGGTCTCTTGTAAACAGCATATAGATGGATCTTGTTTTTCTTATCCATTCTGTTACCCTATGTCTTTTGAATGGAGCATTGAGTCCATTGACGTTTACAGTGAGTACTGAAAGATATGAATTTATTGCCATTATGATGCTTGAAGAGTTGGAGTTTCTGGTGGTGTTCTCTGGTCCTTTCTAATCTTTTGTTGCTTTTGCTATTTATTTTTATATATATATATTTTCGTCTTTTCTCCCCTCAGAGAGTCCCCCTTAAAATTTCTTGCAGGGCTGGTTTACAGGTCACAAACTCCTTTAATTTTCGTTTGTCTGGGAAACTGTTTATCTCTCCCTCCATTTTGAATGACAGCCTTGCTGGATAAAGAATTCTTGGCTGCATATTTTTCTGATTCAGCACACTGAATATATCCTGCCACTCCTTTCTGGCCTGCCAAGTTTCTGTGGATAGGTCTGCTGTGAACCTGATCTGTCTTCCCTTGTAGGTTAGGGACTTTTTTTCCCTTGCTGCTTTCATGATTCTCTCCTTGCCTGAGTATTTTATGAATTTGACTATGATATGCCTTGTTGATGGTTGGTTTTTGTTGAATCTAACGGGGGTCCTCTGTGCTTCCTGGATTTTGATGTCTGTGTCTTTCCCCAGGTTAGGAAAATTTTCCGCTATGATTTGCTCACATAACCCTTCTACCCCTCTTTCTC
>NW_024412428.1:17045383-17128357 GCF_014898765.1 Herpailurus yagouaroundi | reverse complement strand
GTGTATATAAACCACAATTTCTTTATCCATTCATCAGTTGATGGACATTTAGGCTCTTTCCATAATTTGGCTATTGTTGAGAGTGCTGCTATGAACATTGGGGTACAAGTGCCCCTATGCATCAGTACTCCTGTGTCCCTTGGATAAATTCCTAGCAGTGCTATTGCTGGGTCATAGGGTAGGTCTATTTTTAATTTTCTGAGGAACCTCCACACTGCTTTCCAGAGCGGCTGCACCAATTTGCATTCCCACCAACAGTGCAAGAGGGTTCCCGTTTCTCCACATCCTCTCCAGCATCTATAGTCTCCTGATTTGTTCATTTTGGCCACTCTGACTGGCGTGAGGTGATATCTGAGTGTGGTTTTGATTTGTATTTCCCTGATAAGGAGCGACGCTGAACATCTTTTCATGTGCCTGTTGGCCATCCTGAACACCCACACTCTTCCAAAACTCAATCAGGAGGAAATAGAAAGCTTGAACAGACCCATCACCAGCGAAGAAATTGAATCGGTTATCAAAAATCTCCCAACAAATAAGAGTCCAGGACCAGATGGCTTCCCAGGGGAGTTCTACCAGACGTTTAAAGCAGAGATAATACCTATCCTTCTCAAGCTATTCCAAGAAATAGAAAGGGAAGGAAAACTTCCAGACTCATTCTATGAAGCCAGTATTACTTTGATTCCTAAACCAAACAGAGACCCAGTAAAAAAAGAGAACTACAGGCCAATATCCCTGATGAATATGGATGATTTCTCTAATTCTTAAATCGAGCTCTTTTGCCTTCATCTCCCTCTTTTTTTCTGCTTCATTATTCTCGATAAGTTTGTCCTCTATATCATTGATTCTCTGTTCTGCCTCATCCATCCTTGCCACCGCGGCATCCATCCATGATTGCAGCTGAGTTAGAGCATTTTTTATTTCATCCTGACTAGCTTTTACTTCTTTTATCTCCGCAGAAAGGGATTCTAATCTGTTTTCGACTCCAGCTAGTATGCTTATTATCGTGATTCTAAATTCTGGTTCAGACATCTTGCTTGTATCTGTGTTGGTTAAATCCCTGGCTATCGTTTCTTTGTGATCTTTCTTTTGGGTTGAATTCCTTCGTTTTGTCATTTTGAAGGGAGAAAAGGAATTAATGAGGTAGAAAAATTGAAATTAAAAAAAATTAAAATTTAAAAAATATTAAAATTAAAAACTAAACACACACACACACACACACACACACATCGAATAAATGATGCTAGATCCTTGGTGTGTTTTGGTCTGGGTGTTGAAAGTGGTTTGACAGATTAGAGAAAAAAAAAGGGGGGGGAATCATTTGAGAATTTGAAAAAATGAATACACTGAAGTAGACTAAAATGAGATGATGGGGGTAAAATAGAATTTGAAAAAATAAACACAAAAATAAAGAATATAGTAGAAAAAATAAAAATATTTTTAATAAAAATTAAAAATAAATATGAATTTTTTTCTTTTTCTGTATTTAAGAAAAAAAGAAAAAAGAGAAAAAAGATTTTAAAAAAGAGAAAAAAGAAATCGTTTGAAAATTTGAAAAAGTGAATACACTGTAGCAGACTAACATAAAATGATGGAAGTAAAATAGAATTTGAAAAAATTTACACAAAAGCAAAAAAAATAGTAAAAAATTAAATAAAAATATTTTTAATAGAAATTGAAAGTAAAATGAAGTTTTTCTGTTTCTGCATTCAAGAAAAAGAAAAACGAAAAAGAAAAAAGAAAACAAAGAAAAAAATGAAATTGTATGCAAATTTGAAAAGGTGAATACACTGTAATAGACTAAAATAAAACGATGGAAGTAAAATAGAATTTGAAAAAACTTACACAACAGTAAAAAAAAGTAATAAAAATTAAAGAAAAATGTTTTTAATAAAAATTTAAAATAAAGATGAATTTTTTTCTCTTTCTGTATTCAAGAAAAAGAAAATAAGTGAAAAAGAAAAAAAAAGAAAATTGAATACATGGACCTGCTAACAGATTGAAATAGGACTGAAGTTACTTCGTTTTCCCCTAGAAGTCAGACCATGAAGCGCTTTATAGTCCATAAAGTAAACAAGCGGTGAGACTTACGTTCTTAAAGAGCGAGGTTGGCCCAGTTGGGTGGGGCTCAGTGTAAGGGCTCCGTTCTCCACTAGATGGCACTGCTAGCCTCCTGGGGTGGAGTGTTGCGGTGCTCGTAGGTGCATATGCGCATGCGCAGGGGAGGCGAAAATGGCACCATCCAGCTACCCGGTCTGTTCTCCCGGATCAGCAATCGCGCACCCATCCTCTGTCTTCAGCTCTCGTCTACTCGCTGCATCTTCACTGTCCATTACCAAGCCCTAGGCAGCAACTCTCTCCCGAGTTTTGTCTCAGATGCGGCTGTTTTCCCGGGCCCCTTACTTCTGAAGGACTGAGGCTTTGACGCCTTCCGCCCTTCTGTGGGCGGGTCTCACCCAGCAATGGCTGAATGAGCAATGGCCAAAGGTTGGCTGCACCCAGGAAGGCCTGCTGGACTCTGCTGCTGCCGGAGCCCCGAGACTGCGGCCAGATGCCAGCCGGCCCCAGAAAAGTTCGCGAGACAGTGTAGCAGCAGCGTTTCAGGGATTATGGGCACCAGGCTTCACCCTCAACGACCTTGTTCCAGCTCCAGCGAATGTGGCCGCTTTCCGGGGTCTGCTGCAACCAGGTGGCTTCGACAGTCTCTACCAAATGTCCTTCCGGCAGTGGAACCGCTTTTCCCCGTGTGGCCCGAGAACCTCCCAGACCCCACTCTGTTCCTGAGGATTCGCCCTTCCCGCCAAAGCACCACCAGGTACCGAGCTGTGGAGTTGCAGCCTATGCGCTCCCCTTGTTTACAGTCTTAATGGAATTTAAACCCTCTCCTTTCTCCTTTCTCCCTTTTTAGCTTAGTCCCTTCGGCTGTTTCCAATTTTCCACTTTCTCTCCAGCTGCTTTTGGGGAGGGGTGCTTTTCCTGAATTCTGCCTCCCTCCCCGGTCTCCTTCCTCTCTCCACCCACAAAAGCGGTTTCCACCTTTCATGGCTTCTTGCTCCCCAAATTCACTTCTCTGTCCCGCGTACCTGCTGAATTCTGTGGTTCAGGTTGTGCAGATTGTTGTGTTAATCCTCCGATGAGTTTTCTAGGTGTGTAGGATGGTTTAGAGTTGGTCTGGCTGTATTTCATGGATGCGAGACGCACAAAAAACTACCATGCTGTTCTGCCATCTTGGCCCCTCCCGGTTATTTTTAAGGAAGGCTTTTATCACTCTGTTTCCATCAGTGATTGAAACTGCGAGATAGTTTCTCTTTCAAAACTGTAGTTTTCCCACCCTGAGACACTGCACACAGGCCTTCAGAGCATAAATATGTCTCAGGGTCGTTGCTGTGACTTGTTGCTGACCCAGTCATTCCAAAATTCACATGTAATGCTGGAGAGCAGAAAGAATCCAAATCTAACAGCTTAATCTCTGTGTTTCCTGCGGTACTTAATAAAGTATTAAGTGAGCGTCGTCCCTGTCTAGTTCTGGTTTGTTTTTAGGTGAGCATAAATGCCTAAACCTGTCCAGGATGGAGGGCAGGATGTGTGCTATTGACTGTCTCCTATCAGGCCCCCATATTTGAGTTAACGTTGGCTTGCAGTTGGAAGGTACAGGACACTTGGACTTGACTAGATATGAGAAAGTTGGCAAAGCGGATCTATAGGTAACCCCTCCTGCATCTTTCCCTGGATCACCTTATCTGGGGTAGAACCTTGGCCATAAATCCTTTAAAATTTCATCAACACAAGAAATTTTAGTTTTCCTTGCTTTATAAACGACTGTTAACTCACTTGCTTGAGTCTTGTTGTTTTCACTTCTTTAAGGGAAAGTACTAAATTTGACAACTTGGGAACTTTGAGTTCCTTACTATACCGATAACAACGTTTGTCAGAGAATTTCAGCAGGATCAAGGTTTGTCCAAAAAATTCTCTTACGGAGAGAGACCAAGGCTCTGATCTCTTATCTGGTTGAGTGTTGGTAGATGTTTAGCAACATAGTAGTTGCCACTTTCCATGGTATAAATACTGCCACCATGGCTGACTTAGTTAGGGACGGGTCGTGACTGAACGCAGGGCGGGGAAGAGGAATGGGTGCGATCAGCTCTTGCAAGCCTGTAGGACCACTTGAGTTTATGCCCCTAGTCCATCGGCTCCCAAATTTTGGTGTGAATCACTATTGCTATTATTAAAATTACAGAGGTTGATTCAGACCTCTGCAACTGAGGCCAGACTACCTGTATATTTAACAAGTTTCCCAGGTGATCCTTATTCTATAGCATGAGCTCTGACTCCCATATTCATTTCAATGTAAAGGCTGCTTTTGTGTATGTATGCTGCCATTCGAGATCAAGAAGTCTAAGTACATTTTCATACCACAAAATTTACTAAGATATTATTATGTATCATTATATGTGGGCTAAATTCACTAAGATGTAATGAAAATAGCTTCTGCTATTTGGAATGAATAATGACCATCCTGTTCACTTTGATATAATAGTCTATATTCAGCTCATTACTTTTCATTATCCTTGAATGTAAAATATGCCATGGAAATCCAAAATCCATATATTCTAGAAATTAGGTGATATCTTTATGGAGCTCATAAATAGGCCCATCCTAGAGTTATGAGAAATATTTGCATCGGACATTTTCATTGTAAAGAAAATGATTCACATGACAGTTATCCTTGCTCACCATCAATATTCTTCCAATAGGATTGTGCCAAGTGCGTCATGAATGTAATGATTGGTTTATGACAAAAAACTTCGGATAAACATACCAACTTCCTCTGAAAGATTCTTGAGCGATTTTCAAAAAGGCTTCGTGGAGTTAGTTTATTATTCGTCTTCGGGAATGAATGCTTTTCATCGGAGATGATTTCAACGCTTTAGTGCTGATCTCTTTCCAAAGACTGCATTCACCCTGTGAATATCTCTGAAGACATATTCTCTACTCTAAAGGAATTTACAATATACTGGGGTTAAGAATTCCTTGTATTAACAATTAAGGGAAAATATGGGAGGTATTCGAAGCCGTGGTGGGTATGTTCCTGGCAGTTTGGTGGGAGAGACGGATATGTAAATACCAAATGACACATGCTGGGAGATGGTGACTAAAGTCTCCCTGATGGTTCAGTACAGCTTCACAAAGGAGATGACATGAGCTGGGTCTTCAGGATTGTTGGAAAGGTGGAAGCATAGAGGGCATTTGAGGCAGAGGAAAGAAACCGGGGCACCCAGCTGGACAACAGAGATTTCCAGATTGTTCATTTGAGTCATAAGTACTCTTCTACTCTGTACACAGAATTATGCTCAGCACTCAGGGGACGGAGAGTGAATGAAGGGCACAGCCCCTGCATGCAAGTTATTGATATGCCATTTGGATGCCTAAGATGTGCAAATGTTAGAGAGGAAACAGGGAAACCACACAAATGCCATGGTGCATTACAGATAGGTGTTGTGCAGGGTGTTGTTAAAAGGCGAGAGAGATGTGAGCTGTCGTGTTTAGGGATGACTTTCAGGGTTAAACATTTTTGGACAAGCAAAGCATTTAAACAAACAACCCAAACCCACCAAGCATATATAGGTGAGAGAGAACATGCTGTGTGGGAGGCAGCAAGCAAATCAGTGTGCCCAGAGTAGATAATGCTGGTGAGCAGTGTGAAGGAGGGGAGAGGATCGGGACTGGTCAGGGATTTGGGAGAAAAGGGAAAAACCTTCTATCATTTCAGATCCTCAGTTTCTTTATGAGAAATTATGAGAAAAATTAACTCATAGGCTTGTGAGGAACCAATGAGGCAATTTTTGCAAAAGCATTTTGTAAGCTGCTATATACTATAAATATGGGTTGTTGTCAATGGAGGGGATTCCCCAACAATGGTTCCTTTCTAAGTTTATTTATTTTTGAGAGAAGGAGAGCACGAGTGGGGGAGGAGCAGAGAAAGAGGGAGAGAGAGAGGATCCCAAGCAGGCTCTGCACTGTCAAACAGAGCCCGATGCGGGGCTGGAACCCATGAACTGTGAGATCACTACCTGAGAGGAAATCAAAGTTGCACGCTTAACCGACTGAGCCACCCAGGGGCCCCGTGATGGCCCCATGCCTGGAAACTTAGGTTTTCAGGAATGGCATTCTCAGTGTGAGGATATAGGTTATGTGCCAAATTGAGATCTTCCCACTGAGAACCAACATCAGAATCAAAACATTTTAAATGAAAGAGTCTATGTTTAAAAAACAATTGCAAATTCTGAAAAGCAAACTTTGGTTTCCAGTTTCTTTTATTATATCTTAACTGATAAACTCAACCATTTTTACAGTTTAAATTTTAAAATAACAATATTAAATAATTAACTGTTAACATTTTAGTGATATTAGTGTGCTTGAGTTTTCTTAAGTAGGTCACATTCCTACAGAAAAAAAAAAAAGGAAGAACTTGCTTTATTTAAACTAAAAAAGTATTACTTGCTGATTAATGGCTCTTCTTTTAGAAAGTATTGTTGTGAAATGAAAACAATGCTGCTAATCTTAAAGTATCCATTGATGACCTGATTTTCTCATCAAATGAAACCTTGTGGTTAAAAAAAACTGAGTGTTTCTTGGCCTAGTTGACTACAAGGATTCTAACTGGCCATCTTCCCATCCAGCCACCCAGCTATGCCCATTAGAATAACACAGACACATTAAACACTATCAAAAAAACTATTTTATATATCAGAGAGTGATATTTAAAAAGAAAAATGAATCTTACAAAGACAATTTCCTATAAATTTGCACAGAAGAGAGTTTCCAAAAGAAGTTTTGGTTATGTTTCTCATTTGGAGAATGATATTCTTTCTCAGACATAACACTTCAGATCTTCCCCCCAATGCAGTTCTGAAGTTTTTACTGTTTGCGAGAAGACACAGAAAGTGACACCATTAGCTTGTTGCACAGAATTTCAGCCTCCGCTAAGCTCTGGGACCCTTGTGTCTATTTCAGGTCTTACATCTGTTCAGTCCATGAGGACCGATCGTGCTCCACTTTTCCCAATTTAGTTTTACTGCATTTCTTGGTAGAACCACCCACTTGGATCTGCTCAATGACATATGGCTGGATTCCTCATCATCACGGGTTTTTTTCTTGCCCAACACATCTGGAATAAAATGGATTGGAAAAATTACGTTTCCACATTGAGGAAAGGAAAAAGATGGTAGGTGGTTACCGCTTCCATCAAAATACTTCTCAAATACGGCTAGCATCCTTTATAATTTCAGGTACACTGCACTTATTTTGCCTTGGAAAAGGCAAATGCCTTTCGTTTATTCATTTTATACGTGTGAGAAGAATGATGATTCAACTAATCTGGTCAATTCCAGAATATGAAAGTGGGGGTACTGAGAATTCCAGCCCCTTTGTTTGTTAGAAGAGACAAGTTGTGTTTACCTGCTACCAAAACAATTTGAAGACAAGTTGGAAATTAATGTAAACCAGCATCATGCAATCCTAAATCCTCCAGTTCTTTGGCTGAATCCAATTCTTGTTGCTTTGGTGGTTGCTTTTAGTGAAACTGTTTTATGCAGATAAAGTAAGTCTTGGTAGATTAATGATGGCCACAAATTCTCTGTGACTTTTCCCACTGAGGGGGAGAGTCTGGCCTCAGAGGCTTGCTTGAGTGTGGCAGAAGTGTCACTGTGTGACTCCTAGGCTAGGTCATAAGAAGTCTTTGTCTCTGGAATACTTTCTGGAGTCCTGAGCTGTCCTCTGGTCGGTCACTTACCCTTCACATGGGAGTGATGTTATCTGAAGCCTACAGACCAGTCCATCTAGTCAATACCATAAGGGACAATGGAATCACTCAGCTAAGCCCTGCCTGAATCCCTTAACCACAAAGTTTTGAGGTAATACAATCATTGTTGACTTAAACCCAATAAATAACCTAACACACAAAAAGGTATGTTCTTCGAGATAGTAATTGGATTCTTACCCATTGGCCTCTTTGCCTTACCTTGTGACTATGATAAATGGCATCTTTTAAAAATTCTCACAATAATCTTGCACTATGTATGCGATTATCCCTGTATTACGGATGAGAAAATAGGCACCAAGAGAATAAGTAACTTGATTAAAATATGCAAGAGCACCATAGGTAGGACTGAAACCCAAGCCTGTCCAGTTTCAAATCCTTAGCTATCATCAAAGTGAGAATCTTAATTGTTGCTGATGTGATCACATCATTAAGAATAAAGTTTTCTTGGATGGTTCAGGCTCTAACTGCATGAATCTCAATCAGGGGTCAGCAAACTTTGTTTTTAAAGGACCAGACAGTAAATATTTTAGGCTGTGGGTCCTATGGTCTCCATGGCAACCTCTCCACTTGGCTTTTACACTGTGAAAACCACCATAGGCAATATGTAAACAAAAGGTATGGCTATGCTTCAAAAATTTTATTTACAAAATCAGCCAGGAGACCGGATTTGGTTCACAGGCCATAGGTTGCTGACCCCTGATCTACACATCTGAGGTGATTATATTTGAATCTTTTCAAATCTTTGGAAAAGAACCTCAAATTCTAAATGAACTGTTGATGGCACTTCCTTACAAGCCAAATTTTAAACCAAAGTCCAAGGTTTTAATAACTGTCAGGTCTAAACAGAATATGTGCAAGTCAGTGGAATGTGTAAATCAACGTAGGGGGTGGCCAAAGACTTTTGGAAATAGTATTTTAGAGATTCTTTTTGCTCTACTAAGTTACAAATCCCCCCGAAAAGGATGGATTATACGTAAAGATAAGCTCTAATGGTCTGGAACTTTCTCCACACATGCGTTACCGATCAGAATATCTTTAGTCAATTGTTATTCTAAGCCTTTGGAGTCCCAAAGAGATGTTCTTGGTAACGATTACAAAGTGTTTCATGAAGCATTTAGGCGCTATTTATGGAACTCATTCTCCCTCCTACAGACTGGCCTCTGTGGCTGAGCTGCTGGCTGTTTGACAGCTGCACATGCATGTTATGTGCAAGGTCAGAACAGAATATTCCCAGCTTACTGAAACTATGTGGGCACTTGGGGGGTCACAGGAACTTTTGGTAGTAGCTGAGAACTGCTCTTGGAGCTGGAAGAGTTTGTTCTTTACAAGGGAGTTAGTGAGGTCTTGAAAACCAAGGTCAAGATTTTTAACTTCCGTGAAACTTCTCTTATTCTTTAATCTTTTGGTGTTGGTTGAGCCACTACAAATTATTGTAATCTGTGCTACTATTAATTTTTTTGTCTTTCTTCTTGTATTGGACTTATTAGTCCAGTCAGTTTTAAGTGACTCGTGTGCAAGAAATAAGGGTTTTCCTTTCTCCTTTATATTGTCATTTCCGCTGCTTGACATATAATTTTGTTCTATTCATTTTTGAATAAACAAATCATAAATCATTCCCACACTTCTTAGTCCAAAAGTTTCTATGTCTTGCTTCACCCCTCTCCCTCAAGTTTTCTTATATCAAATATACATACACATATAGACATATGAAGACTTTATATCCAGGATTTAGCTCTCCAAAGACGCTATGAACAGAATATGTAATATTACAATCAGTAGGTCCTATTGCCATAATAGCATTTATTTTAGTTTGATTTTGTGAATTAGCCATCCATAAAATTTCCAATAACTTCGAATTGATTTATTCATTAGAAGAAGTAATGTATACACATGGAGCATAACTTTAAAAGGTACAAAATAATATACTGTAGTAAAAAGTCACTTCCTCCCATCTTATTCCACAGTCCTTGGTTTCTCATTGCTACACCCAGTTTTTTGAGCATCGTCCTTTCCAGGATGCGCTCTCTCTATATACACTGCACCTGTACCAGACAATCACACAGACTTTCGTTTACATGCACATGCTTATTGTACATACATTTCCAAGTCTTGGTTTTTGCACTTGTTAGATTTTAGAAATGATCCCGTGTTAGGACAGATAGAAATGACTTTTAAAAATATCTACTAGTGGGACGCTTGGGTGGCTCAGTCAGTTAAATATCTGACTCTAGATTTCAGCTCAGGTCATGAACTCGCAGTTCGTGGGTTCGAGCCCCACATCGGGCTCCATGCTGGAGTGTGGAGCCTGCCTGGGATTCTCCCTCCCTCTCTCTCTCTCTCTCTCTCTCTCTCTCTCTCTCTCTTTCTGTCCTGCCTCAGCACTCTCTCTCTCTCTCTCTAAGTAAATAAATAAACTTTAACTATATATCTGCTAGTATTTTATTGTGTGGGTGGACTGTAG
Source organism: Herpailurus yagouaroundi (assembly GCF_014898765.1). NCBI lineage: Eukaryota > Metazoa > Chordata > Mammalia > Carnivora > Felidae > Herpailurus > Herpailurus yagouaroundi. The sequence continues at coordinate 17,118,077 of NW_024412428.1, read as the reverse complement.
TTGACTTACAGATATTTATTGATGTACATTTATATTGTTTTTAAACAAATTGCTCTTGCAGGCAGTGCTGTAATAAATATCCTTCGACAATGTCTTTGTGCACATGTGAGAGACTATGTGTAGGATAACTTCCGAGAAACGAAACTGCTGAGTCAAAGAAATTGTATTTTGCATTCAAATGACCTCCACAGCGTGCAACAACACACACTTAGAGCAGAGACGTGCTCCTTCCAGTTTTCATTCCCTCCACACTCAGCGTCTCATCAAACTTTGACTTTTGTTAATTTGAGAAGTGAAAAATGTTCTTTCCTTAGAGTTTTGAATTGTAGTTTTGTTAGTTTGCTGAGGACTGCTTGATATTTTCACACAAGTTTCTATGTAATTATTGACTTTTTCCTTCTTGATTTATAGGTCTTTGGATATTAAGGAAATGAGCACTTTGTTAGACATACCTATTAAAAGGTGATTTTTTTTTTCAATCTTTGTCTTTTCTTTTTCAATATAGTCAATGTTGTCAATCTTTTTGGGCTTAGGAGATATTACATAATATTGTTAAGGTTGTATAAAAAAAGTTCACCCATGTTTTCTTCTAGTATTTTTTTTTTCAACATTTATTTATTTTTTTGGGGACAGAGAGAGACAGAGCATGAACGGGGGAGGGGCAGAGAGAGAGGGAGACACAGAATTGGAAACAGGCTCCAGGCTCTGAGCCATCAGCCCAGAGCCCGACGCGGGGCTCGAACTCACGGACCGCGAGATCGTGACCTGGCTGAAGTCGGACGCTTAACCGACTGCACCACCCAGGCGCCCCTCTTCTAGTATTTTTATAACGTATTTGTTTTTCCATTTACTGTTAGATTTTCCTGGAAATTTTGTAGTAAAAAATTGACTACTTTTTTCACAGAATGCTATCAAGTCATCAAAACTCCATTTATTGAAGAATTCATCTTTTTCTCACCTCCATGCAATGTCTTCTTACTTATGTTATAAATTTACGTACGTGTTCTTTGTATTCTCCGTGTCTGCATTTTTTTCCCTTGCAACAGTCTTTTGTATGTACCACATTCTTTATTTTTTCTTTAAAATTCTTTAGCATCTAGTTTCCTTATTTTTTCTTTTCTAGAATTGTTCTAGATATGCTTAGCTGTTTACTTTTTCACATGAACTTTAGAATTAGTTATGTTTAAAATTTTTCTATTTGTATTTTATAGTGGGATGAAATATCTTATAGATTAAGTTAGAAAGAACTGATGTTTTTATGTCTTCTTATCTAAGAACAGAGCATAACTTACCTTATATTCAAGTCTTCTTTGAACTATTAAAACATTTTTCTCGTGGATCTAACTCATCACTTGTTAGGTTTATTCTTAGAGGTTTGTTTGTGTGTTTGTGGTTGCTCTTGCAAATAGGCTCTTTTCTTCCATTTTAGTTTTTCTAGTTGCTATTTGCTTATATATAATAAGGCTATCAATTTTTATACACTCATACTGAACCCAGCCACTTTACAGAAATCTCTCATTGTATATGAATAATTTTTTAGTTGATTTGTTTGGTTCTTTCCAGACCTACAATCATATCATCTAAAAGATAATTTGTACTCACTTATTAAAATATTTTATCTCTTAGTTTTTTCTCTTGACTTGTCTGTTACTCCTACTATAAAAAAAAAAGTTATATAATGGTGTCAATGGAGAGTAGACATCCTTATCTTGCTTCTGACCTCAATGAGAATGCTTTTAGCATTTTTAGCATTAAGTAGGAGGTTGGTTTTACTTGGAATATGTGATGAGAAGATATTTCAATGTATAGATTTAATATATATTCATTTAAATATAGAAATGTTTCCGGGTAAGATGTATATGTGTATATATACATATATGTATACACATAAATAAATATGTATATTTATCTAGGGAAATACTTGAAACTTTTCAGGTGATTTTGTTTATGTGCTCAAGAAATGTGTATAGGAAAATGTCTAAATGTGTTCAGGTGATTTAATATTTTTTTCCTCTATATTCCTCTCTGGCCTCAGAAAACATATGAGTTTCCTCTACTTTTTACCTCATATAGCTCATCCCCTATTCTCTGGAGCAAGTCTATTGGCTATAGCTAAATAAATATTGAATCCTACAGGCTCTAGAGCTTTTCCTAATTGTACCCCAGGGTTATAGAATTCTCTGACATATTAAATCATTCCAATTGGAAGGAGGCCACAATATTTCTCCTCTACAAGGCATTTCAAGACGTTTAGTTGGATATTGTGAGCTCCACCCACTTCACCAAACGTCCATCAAAAAAATTAAAAAATAGGGGCGCCTGGGTGTCTCAGTCGGTTAAGCTCTGACTTCGGCTCCGGTCATGATCCCACAGCTTGTGGGTTTGAGCCCCACATGGGGCTCTGTGCTGACAGCTCAGATCCTAGAGCTTGCTTCAGATTCAGTGTCTCCCTCTCTCTACCTCTCCCTGCTCGTACTCTGTCTCTCTCTCTCTCTCTCTCAAGAATAAATAAAAACATTAAAAAATTTTTTAAAAATATTTCAAAACACAAATATGGTGGGGCCCTTGAAGTTGATGGGACATGAATGGGTACTAACTTGCCTATGATGGTGAATTTTATGTGTAAGTTGACTGGGCCATGGTGCCCAGATATTTGGTCAAATGGTACTCTGTATGTTTCTGTGAGAGTATTTTTGGATGAGATTTACATTTAAATTGGTATACCTGAGTAAAATAGATTGCCCTCCATAATGTGGATGAGCTTTACCAATCAGCTTGCATGGCCTGAATACAACAAAGACCAATTTTCACTCTTTTCTCCCATTCCTACTCTGAGCAAGAGTTCAGACTTTAACCACAACATTTATTCTTCCCTGGGTCTCTAGCCTGTTGGCCCACTGTGCAGATTTTAAACTTGCTGGCCTCCACAATCATGTGAGCCAATTCTCTAAATCTCTTTCTCTCTTCTTTTTTTCTGGAGAATCCTAACTAATATATTGCTGTTTTGCCAAATTGTGGCAGGGAACAGGAAGGATTCTCTTCTTTATTTTACTACTTTTGGAACAAATTCTGAGATGTTAGATTTACTTTTGTTGGCTAGAGGGAGATGGGGACAATAGGAGCATGAGATCCCCTCCCAAACTCCAGACATTCCAGATTGTGCTGGAGAATGAAAGTAGAAATACCAGAGAAAAGCATGCAGTGATCTGGGCCTTTGGAATTTCTGCTCTGGCTGCTGTTCTGGGAGCTTTACAAGTTCTGCAAGAAATCTTACCTTGGATTTTCTGAGTCCTGGATTTATTTAAAATTCTTAGACACGCACTAAATTCTGTTCCTGAAATCATTATTACACTGTATGTTGACTAACTTGGATATAAATTAATAATAATAATGATAATAATAATAATAATAATAATAATAAAATTCTTAGACACATACACGCAGTGCACCTAGACTTAGAACTACTGCTGGTTTTCCTATTACCATTTCTTGGGTGGTGGTCAAGCCCCAGCTCTCTGGGGTCCATTGTTTCTGGTTCCTTCCTCAGCTAAAAGTGAAACACACCTGATCAATTACATGCTTTTGTACGAAACTGTGCTATCTTCCCGGAATAATTATTTCTCCTCTTTCCCCCATCCTCCTCCAACTTGAAATGGGCAGAGCACTGGCTTTCGAGTCAAATTTTGTGTCTTGGTGCCACCACTTATTACTCATCACATGGTCTCTCTCGGTCTCATTTCTCTCACTTGTAAAATGGACACACAATAGTTGTTGTGAGGACTAAATGGGGTCACTCGTGTGAAGGGCCTCGATAATGTTATTTCCTCCCAACACTTCCTAATTTTCTTTTTAAGACCCAGCTCAAATGTGACCTTCTACATGATATCAGTCAATCCACTGGGCCTACTAGAAATAGACATAGGCCTGGGATTATGGAAGATTTTTTGCACACATTTACAAGAATGTAAATAGAAGGCAAGCATCCAGGGTGGTCTTCCCCGACCAGAACAAACAAAGGGAGCTTCACAGTGAACTGGAGAAATAGCTCTGTATTTAAAAAAAAAAAAAAATTTTTAATGTTTATTTATTTTTGAGAGAGACAGAGATAGAATGCGAGTGGGTTAGGGGCAGAGAGAGAGGGAGACACAGAATCCGAAGCAGGCTCAGGGCTCTGAGCTGTCAGCACAGAGTGCAACGTGGGGCTGGAACTCATGAGCTGTGAGATCATGATCTGATAGCTCTGTCTTTTTAGGGACAACAATCAGATCTCCAAGAACATGTTTTATCTCGGTTCATCGAAAAGAAAGATTTCAGTGGCAAGGGTGTGTTGCCACTCAATATAGGTACAGAATACCTATGTTTGGTGGTTTCAAGGAAGCCTGTGGTAGGCAGAATAATGGCCCTCCAAAGATGTGCATGCCCTAATTGCTGGAACCTGCAGATACACTACCTACCCTACATGGCAAAAGGGACTTTGCAGAGGAGATGAAGATTATAGCCCTTAAAATAGATTACCTTAGGTTTTCAGGGGATCCCAGTGTTATCACATGGGCCATTAAAAGTGGAAGGAGGGACAGAAATGGCAGTCAGAGATGCACTGGAGGAAGAGAAAAGCAGAAAAGATACGGAAGCAGGGAGATTTGACCTGTGTTTTCTGGCTTTCACAATGGAGGAAGGGGACTGTGAACCTTAGAATTCAGGAAGCCCTATGTGCTGGGAACACTCAGGTCCACAGCCATTAAGGAAACAGGGACCTGAGATGATGCTCTGCAGACACCTTAATTTCAACACCCTGAGACTATGCAGAAAGCCAGCTAAACCCCAGTGTTCTGGGACTTCTGCAGAAACTGTGAGATAATAAGTGGGTGTTGCCTAAAGCTGTGGTGATTTATGACGGCAGCAGTAGCAGATGGATCCAGAGGACTTCTCAGGGATGCTTCATTTGCTTGGTACCCAACCCGCATACAGGTGCTTCAGCTCACACACAGGTACCTGGTGCCATGAGCTGTAATCAGTGTTAATTTCACCTACAGAGTAGGGATCAGAAATCAAAGCAGCATATGCCCGCCCCTGCAAAATAATGGGTTGGGCCCACTTTGATTAAAAGGTAGCGGTATAAATGTAGGCTGGTGGTACTTTGCTGACAATGACTCCTTGACCCAGTGCGGTTGGGAAAGTCTCCTCTCATCCTTTAGGCATGACTTAATTGCGTAGTCATTCAGTCATTTAGCAAATATATACTAAGAACTGACACGCAATAATTAATTTCAACAATTCATTCATCCTAATTGATAACTGGGAGTGAATATGATCATTTCGACCCAAAGTGAAATACTCTCATGTTTTCTTCCCTGAGATTTTGTGCAACAATAGCCGTTAGCCTTTCTACCTTTTTCTGGTTGCACTGCGACCTCTGCTCCTAAAATACAACAGCTAATAACAGACTTCTTGGTGAGAGAAATAGATTCATATTATTAGACCACTATAGTCATTATTTTGAACACCATTTGGTTTTTATTTATCTCATCTTTTTATTATTATAACTTCAGCCCTTTCATCCTTGCTTGGGCGGTTCAATATAAAATTACAGAGAAGTACTATAGACAAGGCTGCCTTGTTCCTGATTTACTGACATTATAGGCCCAAGCGTGAAACTTAAACCTCTTTTGTTCATATTCCAGCTGTTCTGTTTTGGCAACAGATTTTTTTGTTTTAATTGTGCATTCCTAGAGGAAACAGGAAGCCACAGCTACCAGTCTGTCATGGTATGTCTTTCTGTTTCAAACTCTAGCAACTTGGTCTCTTCTGGACAATGCGTGATATCCTGACCCCATTCAGTCAAGCGTATTCGGGAAGAGCAAATCATTTGAAAAGACAGTGCCAGTTCTTTCGTTGTTAGTGTTATTTCTGCAATATCAGCTCGAAATCTTTGATAATTTTCGTAATAGAACACTTCAATATGGCCTTGACTTTCTCATTCTCGCCACCTTCATTAGCCCCAGAGAAGCTCGAACAAGTCGTCATATGTCATACTTCTCTTAGAAGTTAAACATGCGCAAGTAAACAAAGGCCAATTAAAGGAGAAAAGCGAAGGCTGTTTATTCAGAGCTCGCTACAGCAAAGGAGTCAGCCTCCATAACTTGCATTCGGCAGACACCTGAAGGCAGGTGGAAAAAGGGAAGGTTCAGGTGAGCCCTGATGGGAGGCTGTTGGCAAAGGGATGCTGGAGGCGGGCGAACTGGAAGTGAGCATCCTGCGTGATTGCTTAGGTTGCATACTTGGCTTTCTCTGGTTGGTCCTAAGCTGGAAGTGGGGACAAAAATGAGGAAATGATCAATTATTAATTAGGTCTTGGTCATTTGGGGTAGAATATTACAGAAGTTGTTCAACTTCCTGAATTGTCACTGGAGGTGGCAATTTGGCTTCCTGTAAGTCTTATTTGTGACAGGGTGGACTCCTAGGCTATTTATTGTAGATAAAGGGGTTGGTTTCCTAGGCGGGTAGCTGCAGGTTGTGGGTCAGAGTTCTATTTTACATATGGACCAACCATTGTCCATTTGCGTATTGTTTCTCGAATGTATCTCTGGGCTTTTGAGAATATGCCCCTGGTTCTGCACTCTGTAGTAAGCACAAGTCCAAAGCGTACTTCCAAAGAATGTTCCTTTGTTAAAGTTTTGGACACGGGTCTAAGAAAAGATGTGAAGCTTGAGAAATTAAAAACAAGTTATACGTAAGACTAAATTCTGATGGGAAATCACCTCTGGTTCAGAGTTCCTTTATAAGAGAGATATTTGAAAGTTTGCAATTTTCATGTAATTTTCTTTGAGACATTTAGACGGGCATTTAAAGAAGCACATAATCATTTCTCTTAAAGACCTTAAACGTAAATGGGCATTGAGAGTCCTCTGAGATGGATGCCAATCATGTGTACCTGCAATTTTTAGCCCTTACAAAAATTTCACTTTCATGAAAATAGAGAGAGACCAAGTATTGCAATGGAAACAGGTTTATCATGAAACAAAGGCCACTTCTACTCTTACATATGACGTTATAAATCTTCATTTGTTCCACTGAATGTTAACTATTTCCTAGTCATCAGATCTTGGGGTCAAGCAGGTCAATAGACCTGGGGTCAATAGACCACTAGTTCTATAACTATTAAGTATCTATTATCTTAACTCAGGCAGGAACTTGGGAAAAGAGGAAAAAAGATCATGTACAAAAAGCCATTGAGGTCCTCAGATGAAAGCTAAGCTACAAACAATTATTTCCTACCTAGTCCTTCCAGACCCTTTGCTTTGATGAAAACCTAGAATATTTTCTCCATTTAATGAAAGGTGCTATGAAGGATAAGCCAGGCAGCCGACGACAGGAAGGTAGAGCTTCCAAATGGGCACCAAGGAATATTCTAATGAATTCAATTGGCTATACCTTTAAAGCTTTGAAAATTGGTCCATCTCTTCCTGATTTAACAGTGAAACATCTATTTTAGAATATCAGATAGCTTGCTCTGAAAAATACCTTCCTGTGTTCTTAAAGTCTGTGAAGTCTTCCTCATTTATTCTTTTTTGGAAAGCCAGTTCTCTCACCTATTAATTTACGGGATCACTTTGCATCATTTTCTTCCATCACAGAAGAACTTCCAGAGGCAATCCATGGGAGAACAGATTCCCTTGGTAAAGGATCCTTTGGATATTTTTATTTCACTGCAAAATTTTTCCTATAAGGTGATAAAGAGCACTTCAAAATTGTTTCATAAAGGCAACCCCTATTCACATTTTTTTCTATTTCAAATAATTTAAGGTGGAAGGACCTATTATGCACATTACAAACAAACATGTGATTTAGCACTAGTGTTGAGCTTTGGGGTGGCATGCCTCCCAGATTTTCTGTGGAGTTCGGCCAGAATAATTATGCCACAACAAAGGAGTTTTTAAATAAACATTTATTGTCTCTTTGACTATCCTTCCCCTCCCCTGCCCCACCCAAGGAAACCTTAACTCAAAATAAGTTAAAAAAAAATACCTACTAGTACTAATAATTTACTATTAACGTGATTTCTTCCAGAGAACCCCAAAAGATCATGTACAGTAAATGACTATATGGGGCATCTAGACGAACATGGGGTTAGTCAGTCAGCTTCCTGCAGGCCATGGAGAGCAATGGCTCTCATTCTGTCTGGAAGAAAACACAACCGAAGGTTCTCAGCCAGATGCACTGTGCTGGTGATAGTTTGCAAAGTGCAGATGTTTCCCACAACACAATGTCTCACCATTTGTCCATCATCTAGAACTTGGGCATTGGAAAGACTTCTGGAATAATTAAAGGCACATTTCTCAACAACGCAATTGATAATTATTCAGAGTCGAACATCTGATGAAAAGAATTGATAATTCTGTAAAGGCAATTCCAATTACGTTATGTGGCCCAGTGATTTGTTTCCAGACTGATATTTTGATGACTTTTTTATTTGTTTTTCTCTTTGTTCTAGTTCTTATTTCATTCTGACTTGTATTTCATTTCATTACTTACACAATTATCTTTCTCATTCATTTTTTTTTTATTGAGGTGAAAGCACTTTTTAGGTGATATGTTATGGGATATATCTTTATATTTTGAGTTCATAGTGAATTTTTCCAAAGCTATCTCTCAGTAGAGGAAATTTATTATTTACAACTATCCAATAAGATGAAACAAAACTAGCAAAAGTATTTCACAACATGGCTCAAAATGTAAGAAAAAACTTCCAAACGTCCATAGCATATAGCTGAGAACATGTGCCAACAGTGTACCATGGGAACACAGGGAATTCCTGTCTCCCGGGGCTTTCTGATCAGGTAGGGAACTCTGTGCGTGCAGACTCAAGCTTAAAATATGTTTGGCAAGAAGAACAATGCAGACGTTTCTTGGGAAGAGATCGTGTTAAAGAGCATTCACACCATTAAAATGGTGTAATTACTATGATTCATCAACAGGTTACCCAAAAATTTCTTCAAAACATCAGAAGCTTAAAGTGAGAGACCCAACCCGAATTCAACTGAACTGAGACATTACACCACTTCACTTAAAGTCTTTTATTCAGTCACTCATTCATTCATACATTCGTTTATTCAGTAAATATTTATCAATGCCATACTATAACATACTAGACACTTTACACATACCATATCTAATCCTCTCATCAAAGCTGAAGAGTTTGTGTTATTATGTCCATCAAATGAGGAAAGCACCTCAGAGAGATTAACTTTCCCAAAGCCACATGATTAAGCAAATGATAGAACTATTATTTAAAATGAAGCTTGGCTGTCAAACTCTGAAGTGTCTCCCTTGACATCACTCTATTTGCTTATCAATAATACTTCATTCTCATAGAAAACATTTCCCAAATCATGTTCCCTGAAATATGAGTCCTATGAAATGTTAACAACTGACGTAACAAAAAAGGGGGGCGGATTCCACGGCCAAACAAGTTTGTGATACGTTGGTAGATACTCTTACTCTCAATTTTCAATGGCATTCTTTTCTCAATTACCTATTCTCCTCTTCCTTATAAGGGAATCATACACCCTGCCAATCACTGTGTGATGCAGTGTTTTCTGTGAGAGAGACAGACATCCCGTGCCCCATACATAGCCTTTGGGCTTGGCATGTGACATTCTCCGGCCAATGGAATGTGAGCGTTCCAGCAGAAGCTCCAAGATGCCTTGGAAATTTCTGCTAGCTTTCCTGCTCTCATATCTGTGATAAGAATAGCACGTTCTAGGCCATGTCTGTTCTTTCAGCCAAGTCCCGGAATGAGTGGGCAGGTGGATCAGAGCCGTGAAGACATAAGCCTCTAGTGCCATGCATGTATAGAATGTATTTTTGCTGTGTTGTAGGCTGCTGAATTTGGGGGGCTATTTGTTACTGTAACAAAGCTAACTAATATAAAAATATGACAAAGTAAATCCCCTTCTCAGATATTCACAAAGCATTTGCCTTTTTTTTTTTTTTTTTAGGTTCAGAGAGTTCCTATGGTGAAGAAAATGTTTAGAAAACCCAGTAGATCAAACACACATACACTTATACCTGCTCCCTCATTAACTGCTGTTAAAATGTCAGTTAAAAGGATTTTTACAGAAAGAAACCACAAGAACAAAGGAAACAGGAAATAGAAAAGGAGTAAAGAGCAGACAAGTGATGACATCAAAATTTTGAAAGTTGTAAAGCAGAATGTGTATTACTTGGGGGGGAAATGCACTATATCAGAAACAAAAAGAGCTCCCTAAAAGCTTCCAGAGAGGTTTAAAAATAATAAAAGTTGGGTCTCATATCAAGAGGAGAAGAATGGAGCGAGGTACCACTATTGTTATTTAAGTTTGTGGGAGCATCTGATTTTTAAACATTGTGTTCTTAAGGCACCTGGGTGGCTCAGTCACTTAAGCGTCCGACTTCTGCTCAGGTCATGATTTCGTGGTTTGCGGGTTCAAGACCTGCATCAGGCTCTGTGTCTCCCTCTCTCTCTGCCCCTCCCTCACTCATGCTCTGTCTTGCTCACTCTCAAAAATAAGTAAACGTTAAAAAACCTTTAAAAATTGTGTTCTTTTGTTAGTCGATAACAAATAAAACTTCGGTTTAAAAAAAACTAAAAAATATATTGTTAAGTAAGTGTGCCCGCTTATTTGACCACAGTCACTACTGTCATCGTTCTTGAGGAACAATGGTCTGTGGATCTTCTTTTGACGAAAACTTCTCTGAGAGGGGAAAACAACAAAGGAAAACTTTGTAAAGAATTAAACATATAATGTGCTCTTGAGCTTTTTGTATATGTGCCGATAGCGGTAATGGAAAAGGAAATCATACAGAGTTCAAGTGCAGTGTCCATGAAGCGCTTACATAATACCTACCCTTTCCCTTGCTTGCAGTTGGGTCAGCAACTTCCTACGGATCTTCACTGGGGGGAGTGGGGAGGCCTTCGTAAAATTTGATCTTGCCCTTGCATACCAACAACTGGTCTTTGATGATAGTATTCCAGATACCTAAACCATCATCACTCATCAAGGAAATTGCTGAGTTACATTCCTTCACTTTGGAATTTCTGTTGCCTTTGGAGCTTTCCATTGCTTTGTGAAGAATCTGGTTTCTAGAATTTCTGACAAGATACCACATTTCAGTGGGTGTGATGAAATTACTGGGGTGGAAGAGATAAGTTTGATATTCCAAGTATATCTGACCAGCGCCATTCTCACTTTGATATGTAATACTTTTATGGTAGTAGTCAAATAGATTTTCTGGAGGCTCCATTGCTCTGCTGCCTGATAATGAACTTACTCTCAACTTTGATCTAAAGGATTTTAAGCTCTTTTGACACACACCACTGTTAAGCCTGGTCTCAACAGTTTCATATTTGGATTAAAGTTCCTGACCTTATGTTTGTCCCCCCTACATATGGAAGGGTAGCTTAAAGGATCCTTCTGAACTATATTCTGTCATTCAATGCATATTTCCCTTCTCACAGTTTGTCACACACCAATTTTATAAGCATCCCATTTCTTAAGATTGTGAACCAGGTGGGGCCAAGAAAATCGATCAGTACTTTTAGCAACCGTTGATTCATCAGTTTTGAAGGCACTCAGTTGTAATCTTATCCAACCCAAATTTCCCTAGCAAGTCCACTATATATTATGTCAAATGGCTTGTTGAGTCCCAGAATCATTATATCTGTCACTTTCTGTTCTGATGGTCTAGTAATCCTTTCAGAAAAAGATAATGTAGACAATAGTAGATGAATTTTAAATTAACACACTGCGGTTTGGCAGTCGCCATTCCTTCTTCTAAAGATTGCCTCACAAACCATTCTTTCTGAGACATTAATTTTAGAATTTTCCTTAAGATTGCTGACAAGAGCAAAATAATCTACTCTTTTCTTTGGAAGAATCAAAACCATATGCGTTCGTGTACTTTTAGCACTTCTTCTTTTCTTAGTAGGTTTTCAAAAAACATTGACAATGGTTCATGTATCTTTTTAAAAGTAATTTCAGTACTCTGAAAAATAATTTGCCCAGACCATACTATTATTTTGCTCATCTGAGGCTTCAATTTCTACTCTTTATTTCTTTCTAATGATTACTGTCCTACAGCCCACACATCAAGTCAAAATAAGCTTTGAAGAGCATTATCAACTGCGAATGTAGAGAGGATAGTCGGGCTAGTAAACTCAGTGATTTAAGGAACTATCTTTAAACCTCCAAGTATCAGCAGTCACTTGAAAGTTAAATTGATAAAGACAAAGTTTGCGCTGTGGATTAAAGAACAAAATCCAATTACTTCCGGCTCATGATTTGACATTTAAAATATAAGGACAGAGACAGTTTGATGGTAAAAGTATGAAAAAAAGATATCCCATGTAAACAGTAACTGAAGAAAAGCATGTGTATTAATGTTGAGGTAGACTTTATGGGGAAATCGTTCCTGTTTAAAAAGAAAGATAGTTTATGATGATCAATTCACCAGGAAAATGTAACAATTCTAACTAACACCAAAAAAAAAAAGGCATAAAAAACTAATATCAGGAATACAAAAAGTATCTTTTAAGACTTTTCAAACATCAAAAATTTTAAACAGTTTATTATAAATAAACATCTCTCGAAAGTTTGAAATTTAGATAAAATTGGAAGTTCCTATTAAATACAGCTTATTAAAGCGAACATAAGAATTAATAGAAAATCTGTATTGTCCTGCACCTGTTAAAGAAGTTGAGTCCAGGAGTGCCTGGGTGGCTCAGTTGGTTGAGCATCCCATTCTTGATTTCTGTTCAGGTCATGACCCCAGGGTTGTGGGATTGAGTCCCACCTTGGGCTCTGCACTGAGTGTAGAGCCTACCTGAGATTCTCTCTCTCCTTCTGCCCCTCTACCCCCTCACACACTCTTTCTCTCTAAAATAAAACAAAAAATACAAATAAAAATAAAGAAGTTGAATCCAAAATTTAGAACTTCCTACAAAAAAGCCACTGTAGACACATTTGTCTCCATGTGTGAATCTTTCAAACATGTAAAGAAGAATTATCACCAATTTCATACAAAGTTTTCCAGAGAGAAGAAAAAAGAAGAAATATACCCCAGCTTATTTTATGACCCCAGCGTAATTTTGATACTAAAACTTGGAAAGAACTATAAAAGAAATAAAAATTATAGGCAAGCTTTATTAACATAAATGACACAATCCTAAATAAAATGTTAGCAAAATGAAGTTAGCCACAGATAAAAGAGGATCGTATTCTGACTACATAAAAACTTCTGAAGATCTGTGAGAGACAGACAACCCAATAGAAAAATGGGCAGGAAAATTGAACAGGCCTTCTACAAAAGAAAGATTTGAATGGCTAATAAATGTATGAAAAGATATAAAACCGAGGTAGTAATCAGGGAAATGAAAATTAAAGGCTATGTGTCTATCAGACTTTTTGTAATTAAAAAACTGACTATAAGACATGAACTGTGAACAGCAGGAACCCAACACTCTACTGATAAAAATGAAATTTGGTATAACTACTCTGAATCTCTCTGAAGTTAACCATTGAGATTAATTATATGTATATCCTATTGCCCAGAATTTCTACTCCCAGTGTCAATATGCCCAAAAGAAACAGATGCAAATGTGTACCCAAAGATGTATACATAAATGTTTGTAGCAACATGTTGTGTAATAGACAATGGTGAGAATAATCCAAATATCTAGCAGAAGAGACTGGATGCCACATATGAGTACAATCATATGGTGTTTGTCCTTTTCAGTCTGATTTATTTCTCTTAGCATAATACCTTCTACATCCATTCATGTTGTTGCAAATGGCACAATCTCATCCTTTTCTATGGCTATGCAATATTCTGTAATATTCCATTTGATATTCCACATCTTCCTTATCCATTAGCATAACATATAGAGAATTTGAATCGCTATGTTGTACACCTGAAACTAATATGACATTGCGTGTCAACTACACTCAAAAATGTTTTTCAATAAAATGAAAAGTAAAAAAGGAAGTAAAGCAAAAAATAAAGAAACAGATCGGAAAAATAAATTGTGATTTATTCAAATAATAGAATACTATAGAGTGAAATAGACCAAATGGATGTTACATACAGCAACATGGAAGAATCTCATATAATAATACAGGACTCCACTTATATGAAGGTCAAAATCAGGCAAATCTGTAGTGTCAGAAGTTCAGATAATTGCCATTAGGAAGGCAATATTTGAGAATATTTGGGAAGGGGAACAGGGAGGAGGTTTCTGGGGTGCTGGTGATGTCCTATTTCTTGACATGTGTGCTAGTTACCTAGTTGTGTTTACTTTTGATAATACATAAGCTGTATACCTATGATATGTACATTGTGTATATATATGCTTTTTTAAATTAAATAGCTTAAAAAGATTGACATAGCTCAGCATTGGTGAGGATGGAGAACAGCAACAATTCTCCTTCAGTGTTGGTGGGAATGTCAGTTGGTGCAACTATGTTGGAAAACAGATTGGCATTAACCAACATACTAGACGAATCATGCTGTGATCTACATTCATTCTAAGGTGTATACCTAAAGAATGTCATGCAAATATGTGGAATTTTTACCAGACTGAAAACCACCCACATGTCCACGCACATATGCATATATAAATCATGGTGCAGCCGTAAAATCATGGCAACAATATAGTGAGTGAACTACGCTACAAACATAGGATGAATTCTGCAAACATGACTCTAAGCTAAGGAAACGAGACAGAGAAGCATGTATTCAGAAGGGTTTTGCAAAACCGTTGTTTTGTGAATGCCATAATTAGACATTAAAGAAAGGTAAGGACATTACTGTCACAAACTTCAGGAGGGTGATTACACATGGGGATGGGGCCAGTTGTGACTGACTGGAAGGAGTGAAGAGACTTGGTTTCTCAGGGTACTACCAACCTTCTCTCTCGTGACCTTAGTGGGTTTTCAGGAATTTTGAACTCATGCCTATTTGTAAAACTAAAAATAAATGTACTTTTCCATCTTTATGTAATATTTTGAAGCAAATAAATGACAAAATACTTGCTGAAGAATTTATATATTATTACATGACTTGCTTTTCTATAATTATTTGTCTTGCAAAATCATGTTTCTATTCCTGAGGTCAATTGTCATACTATCTTGGTCACAGAGTATTCAGCATGTCTGGACCTTACTCAGATGAAATTACTGATTAGGATCTATCTGTTTATCTGATTTCTGATATTGAGAAAAACTGAAGAACAAGGGTTGCAAACCCTGATCACTCTCAGAGCCTAAGAAATAACAGAAATGCGTAGAGAGGTCCTATGGTAATATATCACGAGCGAGCTCTTATGGCAAACATCTTTAATAATTGCTTAAAACACTGTAGAGCCAACAAAACACCCAAATAAAACATATCCAAATAGAGCAGACAAATATTTTTGATCCATTCAAATAACATGGCACCTGCCAGGCTATTTTATCTCCAATTCTGGGTAACACACTCATCGTCACCACATACTAGCCCTAACTATACATTTCGTATTTCTGAAAATGTACCTTCCTTCACTCAAGCTATTACCATCTTTCCTCGTTTCTCCCAAGAAATGATGAAGGAAGAAGAATAGTGCAGACTAATAAAAAATGCCCAAGCAGACTTTGCAAAGGAGGTAAGTCAATAAACAAGACCATAGGCTTTGTCATTGCTGAGAATGTCCCTGACTGTTCTGCAACTCAGGCTGTTCTTCCTAAGTGTGAACAATTCACTGAGGATGTATCTCTGGACTTTCCCTCAATTATGCCCATCCAATCTGATTGAGGATTGACAAGGCAAAGGGCGAGTTTCCTGGATGTTGTTCTCACTGCCCACGCCATTTTTCATCTCAACCACAGTAACTAGTCTTTTCTAGATTGTGTTTTGCTCGACCAATATGGCCAAAGATTATAAAGTTTCATCAAAACAGATCCAAAAGTACAGAGTGGTTCTCAGCATTATTGAGCTGTTCAACTGTGAAGGCACCGGCAGGACAGCCGTTTGCAATGGATATTTTCCTTTTTCTCTCATGGAATTGCTGAAGATTAATTACGAGGTACCAGCGTGATCTAAGAGCAGCCTCCTGCTCGACCAAAGTTATTTGGACAAAGCTATGTAGTACTGGGTGTGTGTGGCTGCTGTAATCCAGTGATGCCATTTTTATATCAGGGGATGACTTATTAATTTCGGGGAGTGGTAGCCCAGAATAGCTCTGAAGTCAGAAAAATAAAGACCCTGTTTCTCTGAGTGTCCATTTGTTCCTTTCTTTTATTTTATGTGTTTCTTTTTTTTTCTTTCAAAACTTCTATCTAGCACAACAAAACAGCACTGCAGAAGCGATACTCCAGTTCACCCCAACAATTCATTAGTATTTGATGTAGTTAAAATTTTTTTTGGTTGGGAGTATCTGGTGGCTCAGTTGGTGACTCCTGATTTTGGCTCAGGTCATGATCTCACGGTTTGTGAAATCAAGCCCCACTTTAGGCTCCACACTGACAGCACAGAGCCTGCTTGGGACTCTCTCTCTCTCTCTCTCCCCCTCCCTCTCTCCTTCTCTCCTTCTCTCTCTCTCTCTCTCTCTCTCTCTCTCTCTCTGTCTCCTCCTGCTCCCTCCCCCTTGCTGCACTCTCTCTCTCTCTCTCTCTCAAAATAAATAAATACAAAAAAATTTTTTTAATTTAAATTTATTTCTTGGCCTTTTCCCAAATGTCTAGAAAGGTCACATTTTCCCCTTGGTGGTTTGCAAGGACTACGTTCTAAAGAGTGAAAAAAGGAAGATAACGAAGTACAGGCCAGGAAACAAATCTTCAAATTTGTCCAGTTTTCCCCTTTTGCCAACACGACTGTCTTTGTGCAAGCTGCTGGCCAGCTTCTGGAGCCAGCAACTGCTTCTCCCTTGCCTTGGTCTTGTCTCAGGCCATCATACTAATCCAAAATTGCTTTCTCCCATGGCACAGCTTTGGTTTGACCTACAGCCTCCAGAGGACAGTCCTATCCATACTGGAAGCATTTAACGGACGTGGGTACAGCACATGCAGCGGGTGTGGCTGCTAATCCAGACTTCAGTCATCTCTGGAGGATGGTTCTTGTGTGTTCAGAGCTTCCTTGTTAGGAAATGTCTGGGTGAGATGCCCTCCCGCTCTATTACCCCAAGGTGCCCAGAGCCAATGACAGACTCAGGTTGGAGGGATACAAACACCCTCTCTCATCTCTAGTGGGATAGGCTTGGGGTTTAACTTAAACTTCAGTGTTGCCCCATTAGATGCAGGTAGGCACTGACTTCATTTGAAGCCACCTCACCGCTTAGCTAGTCCCTCTTCCCCCCTGGGCTGCCCTCCCTGGCAGGCTGCTCCAGAGAGCACTGTAAGAACAGCGGCGGAGGGCTGGAGATGTGCCAGAGTTAACAAGGTAGCCTGCCACAGTTTCATGGATCCTGGAGGAAGAAAGCGTGCCAATGTCAGAGACAAGGGGCAGTTTCTCACATGTAGCAAGGTAGCAGCCAGAGTCATCTCTGTGGCACTGATTTCCCCAGTCCCTGTTCCCAGAGGACCAGATGACGACGGACATGGAGTCTCATCACAGGAGAAACTCCCGGAGTTTAGGGATCTTGAAACTTTTAGAGCAGGAAATGAGCAAACCCGCCCTTTGTGCGCAGGCTTTATTATCTCTATCTAAGCTGATCACCTCACAAACACCCTAGAAAAGGTAGTCCAGAACACAAGAGGCCAATTCCTCTGATCCCAGAAGGTACAGAAACCCGAGAGTCCTGAGGACATCGTCACTCAGCAACATCTACTCTCATTTCTATATCTTCTTGGTTTCTGCAAACAATTACCTAAGATTATGCCACTCTGTCAATGACTTTGATTAGCCTGACTTACAGAGGTGGCAACCAGACTGTTCAACTGCCTTCGTATGGGACAAGGCTAATACTACTCCAGGATAAGGCACCTGCAGTATTGATCTCAACTGCACCCCGAGTTTAAGACTCAATCAGCTGAATACATCTCATGAACTATGGGCATCTCCCTTACAAAGTCAGGAGCTGGCTCCTTCATTTCCACAGTGACCCCTCTACTTTGCCTGAGGCATTAATTCAGATACACAGCATATATTAGCAGTTGCATGGACCCTGCCTTGGCCTACAGGAGGAAGTCTAGGACAATTCTATTACCTCTTTTTTTTTTTTTTTAGTTTACTTATTTCATTTTGAGAGAGAAAGAACGCACACAAGAGCAAGACCAGGGGAGGGGCACAGAGAGAGGGAGAGAGAGAGTTCCAAGCAGGCTCCGGGCTGTCAGCTCAGAGCCTGATGCAGGGCTCGATCTCACGGTTCGTGAGATCATGCGTGACCTGAGCCGAAATCAAGACCCGGATGCTTAACCAACCAGCAGCCACAGCCATCCAGGGGCCCTCTTCTGCTTTTTCTAAGAGAAGGGCTCTGATTGCAGGGATAACTCCCTCAGTGTACACATAAATAATGACTCAGTCTTCCCTCTGAAAAGCCCTCTCCCCCCAGTAACAAAGGGTAGTCTCATTTTAGAAAGATCTCTTTAGTTTTCTGAGGGCTGTTTGTAAATTTGTGACATTTCCTTCAACACTTAAGAGCTCTTAAATGCCATGTTTTTTGGGAGGGAGGGAAGTTCATGTTTGTCTTCTGTGTAAGTATGGTCCTGCAGGCACAGATAGCACCCTGGAAAAAGAAGCGTCGTTTAGATTGCTGTTGACAGTGTCTCCAAGGTGGCCGCCTGGCAGGCTGGTAGCCCTTAGGGTTCCTAGTTCAGTTAGAATAATTGAGCCAACTCCTTACTTTGAGGGACTGCCTGGCTCAAGCTGGCTTCACTCTTCATTTTCATTTGAAAGTAAGACAGGTTGAACCCTTCCCACCTGGCCAGTCATCGAGCTCCAAAATAAGAACATCAGACTGAGAATCACAAGACTTCCAGGGGTTAGGCACGCAGTTTTGACGAGATCCCAATGGCAAGCTGATAGCTATTCACAAGGGGTGCCCCTAGCAGTTATATCAGAGAGGTACCAAGTCCAAAACCCTACTGGGCATCTCCAAGTGGAGACTACCTTCCTTTGCCAGAGACTCAGATCATCAAAAAACCACTCATTGCAAAGATTTGTAGCTCAAAGGAGTCACTAAAGCTGTGAAATCCCAAAGGCACTAGAACATCTCTGTATGCAGCTCCTCAATCAAGAGAATCCTCTCTGGTACTTGTGAGCATTCACAGGACAAGCATGACAGTTACCAGTGACGACTAGACATTCAGCCATAACAACAGTGCAGCGAATCAGCCCAAAGGACTCTTCCTGCAAGGCTCCCCATTGTGAACTCTGCCCAAACCCCATTCATTAGCTGAATCCAGGTGTCCCCCCTCATCAAGAGATTGGGTAGGATGGTGACAAGTGCTTGCATCCTCCAGAGCCATAAAACTTCCAAACCTCCTCCTCCTTGACATTCTTTATGTAGTCACACATGTGCATATGGCCTTTGGTCACCTTAAGACATCCTTAGAGCAGCTGAGGTTGGGCTACAGGGACGGATGGGCTCCGGGCGTGACAGGAGTGAGCCGCTGTGTGCCAGGAAGCAAGGTGGGTTCACTTTTGGTTTCAGCCAGCACAGGGAATGAACAAGTCGCAACCAGATGAGTCCCCAATGTGTTTCATCCACCACAAAGCCTTATATCAGTCAGCCAGTTCATCGCTACCGATGCCATCTATTTTGGCTATGAGGGCTCCTGGGTTTAGCAGCTGCAGCCATGTTTTATTCCCAGTTGAGGCTGCAGAATTCACATCCTGTTTGCTGATTTGGGCTTGACTCGTGCAGTGGCAACTTTTTAAGGGACTTGACCTTAATCCAAGGCATTTACTGCGAGTGCTCCTGTAACATCTCTTACTTTTTCACTTGCTTTTAACATAAGGCTAAGGCAGTTTCCTGGAATGGGGGCTGATAGCAAAATGTATCCAGAATTCTTTATGTCAGTTTCTCCTACGCTAGAGAGTTACGTGCATCGACAGCCTAGGAGCTCCATTACTAGTGGATGCAGGTCTACAGTTTTCTGTGAGAGTTGTTTTTGTTTTTGTTTTAATCAGAGAAATCTTCCCAAGAGGGTCAGTGTCCCCTTATCAGAGCCAAGACCCACTGCAAAAGGCTCTATGACTTATCTCTCATCTCTGAAGAGCTCTAATGTTGGCACCAACAGCGGGAAGGGCTGAGCCACAAGATGGCCCAGCTGGTCCCATTCTCATATTGCAAGTTTAGCGGCCCAGGTTGTAACAACTCACTTGGTTTCTGCTTTTAGTGGTTGTAAATTTTTCTCCTTTCACACTCAGCGTGTGCATCTTTGTAACTGTTGTCTGCAGAGTGTAGAAACTTCTGGCGCTCACCATTATACTGGTTGTTACCGTGCCCCTCCACCCCCTCCACCGGGAGACTTTGCAACAATCTGACAGCTGTGTTGGAACTACTTCCCAATGGTTGACCTGCAACCACCTTCCCAGTTCATGCTCATTGACAAGCAATAAAGCTGGAGACCACTTACTGCCTGGTTGAGTATACAATTGAGCTAAAATATTCGCTCCAGGTTCCCATGGACTTCTTGCAAATTTTGTTAACTGATTCAAGAAATTCTTGTTCCACCTTTTTCAGAAATCGTGTCCCTAACAGCAGCCCATCCTTATTGCTAAAACTATCAAGAACTGTGAAGGTCTGAGATTTTACCCTCCTTGCAAGCTACATAAGCCGGCCACCTGCTACAGTTAATGGACGCTGGACAATAGGAGACTGTTGAGCCAGAGACAAAGGGACAGCTTGTGACACATAGCAATGGCAGTAGCCAGAGTATCTCCACGTTGACATTGGGTCCCTACACCCTAATTCCCACAGGGTGATGCTTAGAAAGCCGGTGACACTTGCTCACACAGTAGGGTGCATTACAGGAGAGAAACCTTGAGCTTAAGGAACTTCAATCTTTTATGCTGCCAAACAAGTAAAGGTTATCTGACCTTTGTCCTGGGAGCAAATGTTACCTTTATTCTGATATACAATAAACAAACTGATCTTTTGTTGTGGAAGGAGGCATTATCTCTAGTTTCTAAGGCTCTTTCTTACATAAATAACCTTGAAAAAATAGTTCAGAACAAAGCCAAGCAGTGCCTGTGCTGATAAAACAAACAGAAATATGAGAGAACCAAGAAGTCCCTCCCAATACGCATTCTCTCAGTAAATCAATTTTATATGAATCTTTGTCTCCAGTTCTGCTACTTTGGAACTCAAGGCAGTGGGGAAAAAAAAGGAGAAGACGAGCTGGAGGTCAAGTTTGAAAAGCACAATAATAATGATGATGACTATTATGTCTCAGTCTGTTTGGGTTGCTATGACAAAATACTACAGACCAGGCAGCTTCTAAATAACAGAAATTTATTGTTCGCAATTCTGGAGGCGGGAAGTCTGAAGCTAGTGTGCCTGCATGGTCTGGTGTATGTCTGGTGAGGGCCTGCTTCCCGGTTCATAAATAAATGGCCGTCTTCTTGCTGTGTCTTCACATGGTAGAAAGAGTGTCAGAGCTCCGTGGAGTCTCTTTTATAAGGGCACTAATCCTATTCATGAGGGCTCCACCTTTATGACCTAACACCTCCCAATACCATCATAGTGTGCATTAGGATTGCAACATAGGAATTTTGGGAAGACACAAACATTCAGACCCTAGCAATTACTGGATGGTATCATATAATTTTGTAGATTACATAAAGATGAGTAACAGTGAGAAGGCACTTTTGATGGCCACATGTGTTTGGCTCTCTTTCCTGGTGCTGTAGTTGATAAATTGTAATTATTGAGAGAAAATGGGTATTTACCAAGGGAGCAATGTCAATAGAAACATTTCCAAATGAGAACATGCAGATTAAATGTTGAATTCAGCTAGCTTTGCGGGCTATGGAGCTACACCGTTAGCACAAATTATCTTAAAGTTCTCTCTAGATTTTTGTGGCTGGCTCAGTTCATTGGGTGTTTTATTATTAATACTATTATTACTAAGACTCAGATTCCATTTCTTGGTTCAGACATTATTTTTTCTCTCAAAGAGTCTGCATAACTTGGAAGATGAAAGATTTTGAGTTCCATGATGTAGAAAAGGAAATGAATATTTGTTAAGGACACCAAGGACACATTGAGTCTTCATAGATACAGATGAAGACCACAGAGATATGTATGTGCTGCACGTTTAACACAAGTTTGTGTTATACACACACATTTAAAAAATAAGTTCTATGGTCCATCTGGATTTGTATGCATGGTCATAAAACATTTTGCACTGTTTTGTGCAAGCAATTACTTGTACATCATCTTAGAAGGTTAAATGTATACCATCTATCACAAGGCTCTATTGATCAGTAGTGTCTGTTACTGCCCCTTCAGCACCCGCTAGAGAGAATATGCAACTTGATCAGCAAAGAACATACATACCTAGTCAGTAACTGTTTTTAAAGAAAAGTCCATGGTACAAATCAGCAACTATACAAATGGCTTTAAAAATATCATTTTCAAGACTTCGATACAAAAAGAGAAGGAAGGGAGAACAGAATAAAAGTCTCCCTTTTGAATAAGTGCAGTAAGTCAGCAGACTTCTATCTTTTCACGAGTCTTACAGACAGATGATGCTGTCTATAATATATGAAAAAGGTAAAAGAGTCTCGGTAAGGTTGTGTACCTTGCTGAAGGTTCCAACACCCGGGAATTAGCACAGCGGGAGATGTAAACCCAGGTCTGAGTCTGTCATTGTTCTTTTCAATCAACCACAGTGCCTCAAGCTAGGGAAGAATATTCCACCTAAATAGCCTGAAAATGACCTCTGTCTCCATCCAGGAAATTTGCAACTTTAAGCTGAGCCCCTTAAAAGAATGCCCTGGCCTCTCCTTAGACCAACTGAATCAAAATTTCTTTTCTTTTCTTTTTAATTTCTGAGAAGAAGAATAGAGCCCTAGCACTAGAAGTTCTGCAGGTGTTCTAATTTGCACTCATGACTGAGAACCTCAGGTTTAGCTCAACTCACTTCTTTCTTGGGACCTCTTAGATGTTGTGCTGTGACTTCCAACTCAAAATATATAAACCAGATCTCACACACCCCGCCTCCCGAACCTTTCTCTTTTCCTCAGTTTCCCCAATGGTGCCTCATTCTTTCAGGCTTCACTAAGTCTCAAAATTCTGGTTTCTTATTTTTCCTTCTAAGGCCTTTCAGGACGAAGCCTTTAATCACTTGCAGAGTTGTTAGTGAAGGGAAGTTAATTCTCTTCTTTTTTTTTTTTTACGTTTATTTATTTTGAGAGAGAGAGGGAGAAAGAGAGAATCCCAAGCAGGTTCCTCGCTGAAAGTGCAGAGCCTGACTTGGGGCTTGAACTCAGAAACCGTGAGATCATGACCTGAGCTGAAACCAAGGGTCCAATCAATTCTTAACTGACTGAGCCACGCGGGAGCCCAGAGCTAATTCCCTTCTCAGCAGCTTCTGTTCATTCCCCTAGTGAGGTATGCTTCTGCCGCCTTCCACTGTGTCTTCCTTGCGTAAAGGGAACTGATCTTTTCCTTGTCTGGGTGATAACGGAAAAGGAGATATGGCTTGGTTAGATACCTATTGTGTTTACATGGCTGACATTCATTTACTCTGGAAAGTATTTCTTCTCTTCTTAGCTTTTTAATGTCTGTCTAACAAATATTGTTTTTCAAAATAATGCCTTGACATGAACAGAATCCTGAATTAAGTAGACTCAAAGAGTACTTTATATGTCTGAATATAAAGCAATCTCTGATGTAAGGTAATTCTCCCAAAGATAATTTTGACCAACTTCAGTATATACATTTTTAGGGATGTAGATGAAGTTGTTAAATTTCAACTTGCAAATTTTAATGTGTTAATTTAGTTACATGCATATCAATTACATATTTAATAATGCTTAATTAATAGATATTATAAACACAATTATAATATATATCATAATTTTGTTTAATTTAGAAATACTACTTTTCCATTCTCATATTTCCTGAAAAAATTTATTTTCATGGTTTAAGTATACTTTTTTACATATGCTGTCATTATTTGAGCCATTTTACATTCATCAAACACGTTTTCTTTATGTCCATGTAACTATTGGTGATGCTGAAGCTGTCACTGAAAATTCCATCCCCAACTAGCCACATGTATCCATTCGTATAATACTCACACACTTATTCAAAAAGTATTTGTTGAGCATGTACTGTGGGTACAGAACAGATCACAGCACCTTTCATGTACTAGAAATACGACAGTATCCTTATGACATACAAGTTCTGATGGAGTTTGTATTCTAGCACGGGGAAGAGGGACAACTATCTCTCGGGTGCGTCCTATGAAGTGCTGTGAAGACAGAGGAGAAGAGAACGGAGACAGACGGTAGGCAGCGAGGTGCTTTCTTGGGATGGCAGAGAAGGCCTCTCTGAGGATTATATCAACCATTTCTTTTCTTTTCTGTATCTTTGACATCTGGGGTCTTCCTGACCCTGTAGTGGCCGCCCCTCCCAGGGTCAGCCAATTCTTATGAATAGTAAACAGCTCTCCAGTGAACACATTTTCCAAATTTAAACCAACCAATCAGAGCCCACACCTCAGCCACTTCCTGTGTTGGCTCTCACACTCTGGGCCACTCACCACCTGCTCTAACCACCCCAGGGACAGATATCAGACGACCAGGGACAGACCCTTGGCTGCACAGTCCCCTGAAATCATTCAAACTAGCCAATCCTCAGGCTGCTACAGGCTCCTGCCCGCTGCGCGCCCCACCTCCCCACCCTGGGGACCCCCACACCAGGACCGAGTCTGGTGTGGCCCTTGTGGCCCCACATGATTTGGCACCCTGCCTCCTCTTGGAGACTGTGAGCAGCAAACTGTCTTCTTTCTTTCTTTCTTTCTTTTTTAAAATTTATTTATTATTGAGAGACAAAGACAGAGCATGAGTGGGGGAGGGGCAGAGAGAGGGGGAGACCTAGAATCCGAAGCAGGCTCCAGGCTCTGAGCTGTCAGCACAGATCCCAACATGGGGCTCGAACCCACGGACTGTGAGATCCTGACCTGAGCAAAAGTAAAACGTCCAACCGACTGATGTACCCAGGCGTCCTGCAAACTGTCCTTTCAGTGGCAGTTGTCTCTTGGTCTGTTGGCTTCACTCTACCTCAGACCTTCTACTAATATACTATATTTTAAACGGAGGGAGTGACATCTGAGGGGAGACCTGCTGGGTGAAGTAAGGAAACGTTGAGGGTATCTGGAGAGAGAACATCCCATGCACAGAGAACTGCATGTATTCCTGAGGTTGTCTGAGGAACAGCAAGCTGGCCATACGGCCAAAGCAGTGTGAACAAAGGGGAAAATACAAGGAGATAAATTGGAAGGAAGGTGGTGGAGGCATATGCAGTTGACATAAATGAGAGCAGTGCTATGGACTGAATGTGTGTGTTCCCCTCTCCCTCCAAATTCATGCAGTGAAACCCTAATCCCAATGGGATGGTTTTCGGAGGTGGGGCCTCCAGGAGGTAATTACATCATGGGAGTGGAGCCCTCACGAAAGCACTGATGCCCTTAAAAAAAGAGACATGAGAAAGGATGCTCTCTCTCTTCCTCTCTCTCTCTTTCTCTCTCTCTCTCTCTCTCTCTCTCTCTCTATTATGTGCAGATACAGGGAGAAGGGCTCCGTCTGTAAACTAGAGACAGGGCCCTCACCAAGGATCGAAGCTGCCAGGACCTTGATCTTGGACTTCCCAGCCTCTAGAACCGTGGGAAATTAATTTCTGTTGTTTAAGCCACACAGTCTATGGGTTTCTGTTATAGCAACCAGAACAGACTAAGATAGGCAGTTGGGGGTCACTTGAGGCTGCTGGTAACTGGACTGTCAATGGGAGAGGCAAAGGGAAAGTCTAGACGCTGAGCACTCTTCCAGATAATGAGTGACTATTGTCAAAGACAGAGACTGGGGCAGGCAGATAGTTCAAATCTCCCATGAGGAGGCTCTCAGGACAAAAGTGACCAATAAATGACTCCTGTGGATGACAGAAGAGAAATTCTGTTTCCTTATCATGCTCTCTCACTATAATGGATTATTGTGTTGAAATTAAAAAAAAAAAAAAAAAGCACTATGGCTCAACCAGAGCACTTGCAAAATGACCTGTTGGATCATCCTCATGCCCTAGGTCCTATTTTGCATCTTGAATAAATGAAGCTTCTTTGCTTCTTAGTCTCCTGAAAGTGGGAAAAACTTGAGGTCAGAAGTACACTTAATGGAGAAGGTCAGAACAGTATGATTTTTGGCCAGAATTTATGTATGTATGTTTAAATGCAGGGTTTATTTTGCATGCAGTGGGCACAATTAG
Organism: Herpailurus yagouaroundi; assembly: GCF_014898765.1. Taxonomy (NCBI): domain Eukaryota; kingdom Metazoa; phylum Chordata; class Mammalia; order Carnivora; family Felidae; genus Herpailurus; species Herpailurus yagouaroundi. The sequence goes on along the minus strand of NW_024412428.1, from coordinate 17,091,637 downwards.
TATGCTTGTAGTGGGTGCAAATTAATTAGAAAGTCTTTCTTGCATATCTTATCGCTGCTCTGGGCCTAAGGGAGTTTCAGAAGTATGAAATGTCGTTTCCCTCAAAGAGTAGTCATCATGATAAGCACAGATAAAGCAATTGACATGTAAAAAGGAGCAAAATCTTGTGATACGGGCTCCAACTTTTCTATAAACTCAGAGTAGAGGGAGATAAGAAGTGTTGGCGTAAAGAATGGAAAGCTCGATGTGCATTTTGATTTTGACCTTAAAGAATGTGTGAGATTTACACCAAAGGATGGTAGAGACTCATGAAGGGAACAGACCCTGAAAGCAGGAGGGCATGTGGAGTGTTTCTGGACAAAGAGAGTTCCACTGGATGAAAAAGAGAAAAAGATGAACAATGTATGTAATTGTTTTGGAACCTGAAAATAAGATAAACAGCGTTTAGTGATAACCGGAGGAAATAGTCTACCAGTGATCAGTTTTTTGAATAAAGAAGTGACCTCATGTGAGCGATATTTAAGGAGGTTTTTCTGTCAGAATTAAGCTGAATGGTTCAAGGATGAAACAGCCAGGATCAAAGACAACAGACGTGAGGCGTATTACTTTCCCAAGGCCGCCATAACAAAGTACCAACAACCATGTGGTTTACAAGAATACAAATTTATTGTCTCACGGTTCTTGAGGCTCCAAGTCCAAAATCAAGGTGCTGGCAGAGTTGTTTCCTCATGGATACCCTGAAGGAGCACCTCTTACATGCCTCTCTCCCACCCTAGCAGTTACTGGCAATCCTTGGCATTCCTTGGCTTGTAAATGCATCACTCCCGTCTCTAACATCTGTGATCATACGGTGTTTTCTGTGTCTGCACCCAAATTTCCATTTCTTATAAAGTCACCAGGCATTGGGTTGGAGACCGCTCTGATTTCCTATGACCTCATTTACCTTAATTATATCGGCAAAGATCCTATTTCCAAATAAAGTCACATTCACAAGTATCAGGGGTTAGGACTTGAACACGTCTATTTGGGGGACACAGTTAAACACACAACGTGGGTATGGTATTACCGTAGCAGGCTCGATGGATTGAACTGTGTCCCCCTCAAATTCATTACCCCAATGTAATGGTATTGGAGACGGGCCTTTGGGCAGAAATTAGGTTCAGATGAGGTCATAAGGGTATTGAGGCTTCATGATAGGAGTAATGCTCTTATAAAAAGAGTGATCAGAGAGCTTGCCCTCTCTCTGCAGTGTGAGGACACAGCAAGAAGATGGCCATCGTAAGGCAGGAAGAAAGCTCTCACCAGGTAACTGAATTAGCTGACACTTTGATCTTGGCCGTCCCAGCCTCCAGAACTGTGAGAAATGAACTCCTACTGTTCAAGCCACCCAAACTACGGTATTTCGTCATGGCAGCCTGACTGGCTAGTGCAGTAGGCGTGAGGTGATTCATTCATTTAATAATTGCCGGTGCCCCCAGTGCCACGGACCAGGGTGTTACAGCTGATTCATGAACGCATGTAGGCACCTATGCACGTGTGTATATGTTTTCCATTACTTCATTCCCCAAATGACTCAGGCTAGATGCCTGCCTAATGGTTGTATTAGAAGAAATGGAAAAACAAATAGGAATATGATAATTTGGAGGGATAGGGATTAGAAAACAATCCTGCAACTCCAAGGCAACACATTTTAAAAATGTCAAAAAAATAGGAGATTTCGTGACAAAATATAAATACCCAAATTAAATTAAGACATTAAAAAAGTGATTAAACCAAATACCGTAAAAGAGATTGAAAAGGTGAGCAAAAAACTTCCATTAAAAGGGTGCTGGCACCAGATGGGCTCACCACTGAATTTTATCTAACCATTAAAAAAACAGATGGGGGCGCCTGGGTGGCGCAGTCGGTTAAGCGTCCGACTTCAGCCAGGTCACGATCTCGCGGTCCGGGAGTTCGAGCCCCACGTCAGGCTCTGGGCTGATGGCTCAGAGCCTGGAGCCTGTTTCTGATTCTGTGTCTCCCTCTCTCTCTGCCCCTCCCCCGTTCATGCTCTGTCTCTCTCTGTCGCAAAAATAAATAAACGTTGAAAAAAAAATTTTTTTTAAATAAAAAAAAACAAACAAAAAAACAGATGATTCCATTATTTCTTAGAGTATTTTTGACCCCAGAAAAATATGGAAAACTCAGTAGTTTCTTTCATAAATCCAGCCCTGGTTTAATACCATAATTTTATAATGATAGTACATAAAAGAAAGCTGTAAACAATCATCTGTACTAAATATAGGTGAAAAAATGTAAATAAAATATTGGCAAATAAAATACAACAGTGTATCAAAACACTAAGACATTCTGACCCAGGAGAGTATATTTTTATTGCCAAAAAATCTGTCAACCTAATTCAATTAATTAAAATGAAAGAAGGTTTGGGGCGCCTGGGTGGCTCAGTCGGTTGAGTGTTGGATTCTTGGTTTCAGCTCAGGTCATAATTCCAAGGTCCTGGAATCAAACCCCATTGGGTTCCACACTAAGCTTGGAGCTCACTTGAGATTCTCTCTCTCACTCTGCCTCTCTCCCCTTCTCACACTCTCTCTCTACAAAAAAAAAAAAAAAAAAAAAGCTTCATAATTAGATGAGTAGATGTGGAAAATATGATGAAACAAAGTAGGTGGGTATTCTTGATTTTAGAACTCTAAGTTATATGGGACTAGATAAACCCTATTTATGAAATACAACAAATACTTTTCTGAATGGCCAAGCCTTAAAGGCAAGAGGCAGTCAAGGTTGTCTGGTATTATTACCACTGTACAGCATAGACAGATTACTGAGATGGCCTCCAATGATTCCTGCTTCTGGAATTTATGCCTCATGCAATCTTCTCATCAGTATAGGCTGGCCCTACAGACTTGCTCTGAATGAAAAGAATGTGGTAGACATATTGGGCTGTCACTGACAAGATTATGTTGCAAAGATGGGGATTTCTGTCTTGCTAGCGCTCTCTTCCTCTTTCTGGTTCTTCTCGCTGACCTCCTCTGATGAAGCTAGCTGCCATAGGAGGGAAGCCACCCTGTGGAGAGGCCCATATAGCAAGGAGCAGAGGGAGGCCTCGAGCCAACAACCGGGGAAGAGCCTGCAAAGATCTGATTCTTACTAATAACTACTTGAGTGAGCTCACAGTGGATCCTTCCCCACTTGGGCCCTGAGATGGCAGCAGCCGAGGCCAACACCTTGATTGCAGCTTGTGAGAATTCCTGACGCTGGGGACCCAGTTAAACTGTGCCTGGATTCCTGATCTACAGAGACTGAGATAGTAATTGTTGTTCCTTGCAAGAAAATCAAGGAGCCTACATTTGCTGCCTAGGGATGGAAGAAGCATTAGTCACAAAATAAAGAAAATATTTTTTTAAGAAAATATTTTTTTTAAAAGAAAATTAGAATGATTAAAGCGATCTGTATATTGGGAGGTTGCAAAGAGAAGGCTGTAATATGTAAGGAGGTGGCAATGATGATTTTTGTTTTGTATAAAATATTGTATTATATTGTTTTTACTTATTGTAAATAGCATAGATTCCCATTGTAATTTGAAAAAAAAAATCAAATACATAAAATTCCAAAATAAATACAACATTAAAATGTTGAAGGAGGGGACACTTTTTTCCCTAGTGTTTGATGTTTCCTTTCCGTGAAGGGTGTCCATATAATCTCCAGTTTCCCTCTGCCCCTTTGCTCACCCCAACATCTTTTAAATGTTTATTTATTTTTGAGAGAGAGAGCACGAGTGGGGGAGGGGCAGAGAGAGAGGGAGACAAAGAATCACAAGCAGGCTCCAGGCTCTGAGTTATCAGCACAGAGCCCAATGCGGGGTTTTGAACCCACAAACCATGAGACCATAACATGAACTGAAGTCTGGCGTTTAAACCACCCAGGCGCCCCTTGCCCACCCCAACTTAAGATGGAGGGTGGAGCCGCGGGATATACCCATTGGTAGAATTGGGGAGACTAAATGGTAGAACCGGGGAACATTGGTAGCCTTCCTTTGGGGATAAAATGACATTGGACCGTAGGCGTTCTTCTCTGCTCCTCCCGGAACAGGTTCTCTCCTTTAAGGTTGCAGAAGACGTTGCGGGAGAGACATCAAGACTGCCCCAGCAGGGCGCTGGTTGGGTGAAGAGATGTGCGGACTTCTGGGGTCCGTTTGACTTGGTCACTAAGCTACTTTCTCTCTCATTTTGATCTTCTGTCTGGTTACTCTTTGTTTCCCAGTTTAATCAGAATTGGGGCAGAAAGATATATCATTAATTGATACCCTTTAAAAAAAAAACAACAGTTTTAATTTGAGTAGGAAAATACAGAATATAAAAACAAAATACTGATTTGTATATTTTATCTAAAAACACTGTAAACACATATAACCTCTATTTAGTAGTTTTGCTTATCCTAGTCTTTGTAATTCTGAAACTGCCTTGTAGGTATTCTGGGTTTAAGTCAATGAATAAATATCTCACGGATAATGGAAGCCAAATTTCTTACTCTGGACACATATAAATATGGAAGCATCCTGTGTTGTTGGATTGGAATTAGAGAGATCAGTATGAACTAATGATTTTAAGATAGATATGATAGATGATAGATAGATGGATAGATAGATATATGTGATCATATATAAAAATAAAACATGTTTCATATAACATATATTACTCAGGTCTATCAGATTAGAGTGCTAGAGGCAATGAAATATCAATAGGAATGAGCATATCTAGTGCCCATGTATTGGTTTTTATATACCATTTCCCATTAAAAGGGACCTGATCTTGGAGAAATGGCCAATTCCAGAGCATAGTCAGTATAAGATAAATTTGTAACATCTTACTGCACAAAAAGTAAGGGAATTTTCAGACTTATATCAAAAGGACATAGAAGCCAGTTGGAAGAGGTTTACACTGGGTCAATTTGATCATCAATATAAATAATTATAGGAATGAATTATAATCCAATGAATAAAACAAATGTTCATGAATACATATAGATGTCAATATATAAATTCAGAGAAGGTAAAAACTCTACCTGGAAATTAAATGCCAACTAATGAAAATAGAAAGAAAAATGGAAAGTAAAATAGAAAATCTTCAATAGATACCAAAAGTAGTGAGTGAAAGTTCCACAATTACCTTGATACATGCATAGTCACAAAGTATCTCATAACTTACTTACTGATTACAAAGGGGAAAATAGTAATTCTACAAGATAAACCTTCTGATTACTATCTTAAGCAAGTTATTAAACTTAACATCACTAATACTAAGAGAAATTAACTTCCAATATCGTGATCATGTGCTTTCTAATAAAATACCCTGACAAGCACACAGCATCATTTTAGGGCTGTTCCTGCTAAAAATCTGGATCTAATCATAAGGAAACATCAGACAAATCCCAAATGAGAGACATTCTGCAAAATAACTGGTTGGGACTCTTCAAAAATATTAAAGGAGGGGCACCTGGGTGGCTCAGTCGGTTGAGCGTCCGGCTTCGGCTCAGGTCATGATCTCACAGTCTGTGAGTTCGAGCCCCGTGTCGGGCTCTGTGCTGACAGCTCAGAGCCTGGAGCCTGCTTCCGATTCTGTGTCCACCCCCACCCCTTCCCTGACTCATGCTCTGTCTCTCTCTGTCTCAGAAATAAACATTAAAAATTTTTTTTAAAAATATTAAAGGCAAAAAGACAATAAAAAACCAAGGAAGGCTTTCAGATTAAGAGATGTTAAGGAGACATTTATAGCCTGGAATTTAATTCTGAGCCAGGGAATAAAACCTATAAAGGGGAAATTGATAAAAGTTGAATATAGACTTAAACTAGATAATATAATTTTGTCAATGTTAGATTTCTTGACTTAACGACTATTTTTATGGGTAAAAGGATGTGACGTTTCCACTTATTCTGAATTGGTTCAGATAAAAATAAATGTATACACCCACAGACACATACACAGAATTATGGAATAAATGTGGCAAAATAAATACACTGGCGAATCTGACATATGTGTGTGTGTGCATGATATATTTACATAGATATCAATTATATATATATATATATATACACATATATATGTATATATTTACCAACATTATGTATCTCATATTTAATAGACACAAATACTCAATGAGAGTTTTTTTGTATTATTCTTGTAACCTTTCCGTAAGTTTTGAATAAAAAGTTGCCCAACTATTGGGCAATGATATGGATAGATAAATGTTGAGTGAGTTTACTTTTTCAGGGAATTTGTGGGGAAAAGTATGTACCTGGTGAGGTTTGGGTAGTACCACAATAGGTGGATTTGGGCTTCTGGACTATGGGGTGTGGGCAGGAAGTTCAGAAACTGCTGGCATGTCATGGCTTATATTGGGCTGGCATTTAACTTCTTGAGTTTAGGCATCACAGTTTTTTGCCATTTGACTGTTAACTGCAGTTTGTGGTGACTTTGTGGGCAAGTAGAAGTTTTTTTTGTTTTTTTTTCAACGTTTATTTATTTTTGGGACAGAGAGAGACAGAGCATGAACGGGGGAGGGGCAGAGAGAGAGGGAGGCACAGAATCGGAAACAGGCTCCAGGCTCTGAGCCACCAGCCCAGAGCCCGATGCGGGGCTCGAACTCCCGGACCGCAAGATCATGACCTGGCTGAAGTCAGATGCTTAACCGACTGTGCCACCCAGGCACCCCTGTAGAAGTTTTTATTGAGGTACACACTGGGTCTTAAATAAAGGGTCTGAGCCTCAGCAAAGGCACGTATATATGAGCCTGCAGGTGGACTGAGCTATAGACATTGTGGAGGCTGTATTCATGATGCCAAGTTCAGCCTCTTGCTTGGAGATTTCCCCCAATTTATTTGTTTTGCAGATTGTGGATTACACAAAACTGGCATTGCCTGGCATCCCAACAAAGCTGAAACCAAGGATGCATTTGGTTTTTGTTGTTGTTGTTGTTGTTGTTTGTTTGTTTTTATGTTTTTTCCCCCTACCTCTCAGGTACTGTTGAGTGTCTGCTATGGCCTTAGCCCGCATCGGGCTCTGTGCTGACAGCTCCAATCCTGGAGTCTGCTTCGGATTCTGTGTCTCCCTCTCTCTCTGCCCCTTCCCTGCTCATGCTCTGTCTCTCTTTGTCTCAAAAATAAATTAACATTGAAAAAAAATTTTTTTAATTTGGTAGGTGTAAGACCTGATAAACTCACACATCCTATTAACTTTTAGACTCTATTTAGAAGAAGAAGAAGAAGAAGAAGAAGAAGAAGAAGAAGAAGAAGAAGAAGAAGGATGAGGAGGAGGAGGAGGAAGAGGAGGAGATGAGAATCTTGATGTTATAATTTCCAAGGCCCTAAAGAAACAGAACACATACCATTTGGAGAAAGCCCAGGCTGCAGCTGCTGCATAAGCCCCAATACTCCTGGGGCACCCAGAATTCCAAATCCTGTGACTAAGCAGAATAAAGCATGAAAGAGGACAGTCCTTGGTTTTAATTTACCAAGAACTCTGGACTTTAAATTTGTAAGTCCACAGGGTAAGATAATTTAATTTTGGACTGTAACCTGCAGTGGGATTTAGCATTTAATTCTCCTCAGAAATTTGAAATTAAAAGAAGGGTTATGTTAAAATCCAGAGTATCTCAGTTGTTGTGGGTTGAATTGTGTCCCTCCCCAAATTCACATGATGCAGCCCTAACTCTCAGGTACCTCAGAATGTGACTATATTTAGATATAGAGCCTTTAAGAAGATTGTTACTTTGATGAGGCCCCAGCGCAATCAGACTGATGTTCTTCTAAAAAGACGAGATAAGAACACAGAGAGGTACACAAGGAAAGCATGTGGAGATGGAGAAGACCATCTGCAAGTCAGAGAGAGACCTTAGAGAAACCAACCCTGCTAATACTTGATCTCAGACTTCCAGCCTCCACGATTGTGAGAAAACAAATTTCTGTTCAAGGTCTGTGGTACTTTGTTACAGCAAGACTAGCCAACCAGTACACCAGTGTTGTTGGATTTGTTGCTGAGGTAGGCCTATAAATTTTATTATTGGAGGAGCAGTGGTTGCTATTGGGAAAGTGAACTAAAGATGAGAACAGAAATGTCCTGAAAGATTGCTGGGCCCCTCCCCATGGGAGATTGAGAGTTAAGCTCAAAGAGTTAAGAGATCAAAATGAGAAATGTGATGAGGAATCTTTTTTCACTACTCTTGATGTTTCCTTTCTGTGAAGGGAACACAATTAAGTGTAACTCCTAGCCTCTCTGCCTTTTACTAATTTCACCCCAAGGTGGCAGTGGTGTAGTGATTTGTTCTATTGGTAAAATTTGAATTAAGTTGGTCATATGTAAGAGGGCTACCCCACTGAAATACTCTTTTGACTGGGTGGGTAAGTGTTTCTAACTCTGGATTCAGCTAGCAGACTTATCAGGATCTCCAACTAGACTATGTTCTCCCAGCTTCATTTCAGTTTTAAAGGTTTCCCATATGCCTTACCTTTTTACCTCAATTTCTTCAGAGTAAGGTGTGGAGGAAAAATACCCCCTCAAAAACACCAACAAAATGATTCTATGTGTTGTAATTTTCCATTCTAAAGAGTTGGTTTTTTGAAAGTGGGGATTGCTATTATTCTTGGACAACTGGCTTGGATTAGCAATGGTCCCGATGTTGTCCCACACTCAAGAAAGGAGTGTAGGGGCGCCTGGGTGGCGCAGTCGGTTAAGCGTCCGACTTCAACCAGGTCACGATCTCGCGGTCTGGGAGTTCGAGCCCGCGTCAGGCTCTGGGCTGATGGCTCGGAGCCTGGAGCCTGTTTCCGATTCTGTGTCTCCCTCTCTCTCTGCCCCTCCCCCGTTCATGCTCTGTCTCTCTCTGTCCCAAAAATAAATAAACGTGGGAAAAAAAAAGAAAAAAAAGAAAGGAGTGTAGATTAAGGATAGAATCAGTGCCTGCCTTCCCTTTTCCTGTTGGAAGCTACATGGTAATTAGGGAGAACCCAACTTTTGTACTATGTACTTAATTTATTAAATGTTCAGCTCAATACCAGGTCCAATTTAATGCTATTTTTTTTAAAAAACACCTTTGATATTGATAAAAAATTATTTAGCCCTTTATAGTCTATGAAATGCTTTCATATATATTGTCTGATTTCCTCCATATGGTGGGTGACTCAGTTTATATGAAATATGAAAAGTTACAAAGCTAATAAGTGAAAATCATCCAAGCCTAGCTCTTGTGGTTCCAAGTTCAGAGATTTTTTTTCTGCTATATAATGCAATTGCTTTGCAAAAATTCATTAACTCTGCTGTTTTATGGGGAGTCAGAAAAATAGAGAGCTCTAAATAGTCAACAATATGTTCAGTTGCATTTGTGCTTAAACTGTGTGAAATAAAATTAAAAAGAATTTTTAGGAACTGTAATATATACCTAACACAGTGTGGGAACTTAGTGTCGGAATTTTCAACCTTGCTTTGCTGATTCTAAGGCAAATGAGCGTCATTTTTTTCTCAGAAATATCTTAGAGTTGTCAACTGCTACATCATTCTTATAGGGGAAAATACTGTGATCCCTTGTAAACTGTTCTCTTCTTCCTTTCCAAAATCAGAGAGAAAATGGCAGCTTCCAGAAGATTCTCACCCAGTTGCTGGTTTGCAGCATCTTGAAGGTTCAAAATTCATGCTTTGCCCTTTGCTTCTTCCCACTTCCTTTATTTCCTTCTTTTTCCCACCTTCATCTTTTGTCTGGGGCAGCTGAAGATTGATTTGGATCACAAGAGAAACTTTCAAAACCCAGGTTTTTTGTTTTTTGTTTTTTTTCTGTAGGCTGGATTCTAGCAAATATTAATGGAGATCTGGCTTGCCTCCGTGGTTTTTCTCCTTTGGGTGCAGTGGGGGCTTGCCTGCTAGAGTCTCCATCTTCCTGTTCCCAGCCCACAATGAGACACCAGTATCTTAACTCAAAAAAAAAAAAAAAAAGAAAAGAAAAGAAAAGAAAAGAAAAGAATTTCTTCCAAGATGCTAGAGAGAGAAGTCCATTGTTAGAGACAAAGTCTTTTGTCAGATGATATCTACACTTTAAAGTGGAATTTTCTTGTTTCGTCTGTACAATGGTACAGATGTCTGCCACATAAACTTGGTGGTTAGGATCCCTTGTCCCAGGCAAGGCTGTTCATAGTTTTCATATCATAGTATGGATGCACATTTTCCCCTGTAGGACTGAGCCTACTCCCAGGAAATAGATCAAATCAAACAGAATAACAATGAAACACACTATCTCAGAGACCTCAAATAAAAAGCGATTTAACTTTAGCACTTTGCGAGGTGAAATTGCATTGTGTTGTGACACATAGAGCCCTTATCATCCAAAGCCTTAAATTTAGAGGGTGATAAAAGTCTTCGTTTCTCTTTGTTTCTTTAGCCTTCTATTTTTAAACCTTGAATCCCAAAGGTGAATAATGAGACCCCTGTGTCTGCAACTGACACATCTTTATTTGAGATGACATATTCATCCATTTTCATAAGTTATTAATAAAAAACTATATAGCAACAATATATTATTATTTCCTTAGAATCACATTTCTCAGCTACTTTATGAATACATAGATTTTAAATCAATTTTCAAAATAAAATTTTACTAAATGTCATTAACTGTGGTAATCATCTTTCATTAATAGAGGAGGCCAGACATGTGGGGTGGGGGGGTGGGGCTCCAGATCCTTTATTTATTTATTTATTTATTTATTTATTTATTTATTTATTTATTTATTTCAGAGAGAGAGAGAGCATGAGCAGGGGAGAGGGGCAGAAGGAGAGAAAGAGTGAACCCAAAGCAGGATCCCCGTTCAGTGCAGAGCCTGATATGGGACTCTATCACACGACCCTAGGATCATAACCTGAGCCGAAATCAAGAGTCAGATGTTCAATGGACTGAGCCACCCAGGCACCTCCCAAATCCATTTTTTATATCACTTTCCTGTCATTGTCAAGAAACTTCTTTTGAACCCCTCCCACTGCCCCTGCCTCCCTGTCCCCCAGTGCCTGACACTGAGCTTGTGCAGACCTAGACCATTCCCTTAAGATCAGGAGCTCCTACCAAAGCATAGAAAGTAAGTCACACATTCTAGAGCACAATATGTTTCAGACTGTCAGAGTCATTGAAACAATGTCCTGAAAAGAGCAAATATGGACTATTTTGCATATATACATTTAGTATTTTGCATATATATATTTTGCATGTATACATTTTGCATATATACCAGTTAGCTGAAATTTAAGTCTCTTGAAGAAGAGAGAAGTATGAACCAATTTTATGAATTCAGTATATGCTGTGTAGAACCAGCCCCAAAATACTCTATTTTATTAAACATTCACTTCAGGAAATAAATGAAAAAGTGCATTTTCGACAGGGTTCAGTTGACATAACTGTACAGTATTTATACTTGTCTTATTGAATGAATAGAAATTCCACAGGGGAAAAGCAAAGAACAAATCCTGGATGCTCGTTCTCAGAGTTCTCATTAAAGAAAAATTCTCTCCAACGCATATCTGTCTGGCAGAAAAAATTAACTTGGGAATATGCAGGAAAAGATGATGGCTTTTGGTACGACCTTGACCCAATCATGTAAAGTAGGATTCATCAGGCCTCTTTCCCCAGAAAGCTATCTGAAATCCTCCGATGAAAATAGAGGTACAAAGTGTACTTATAAATAAGTAAGGGTTTTTACTGCTAAGATCAGCAAAGGCACGTTGAGGTTTTTGTGTCTCAGAACTGCTGACTTGGCAGACTGGGGTGATGTGTGAAGTGTGGGAGCCACAAGACCCACATTGGATGTGCCTCCCCAAGCCTTTAGGGTGTGGGCTCAGCTCCGCGCCCTGGCCCTATTAATGCCACCAGCTACATTTTAATTACTGTCTACACAAAAATGGACTTCCTTTGCATTTTTATGCTCATCTGTAGCCATTCATACGAGATTGACCCCTGGTTTTGTACTACAACTAATCTTGGTTCAACAGCCTTCTCCCTAATTCCTTTAACTTTTTTAAAAAAGGGAGATGTAGTTAAAATGGAAACAGGCCACAAAGGCTTTATAGTTTGGCAATAGTGGTATACAAAATGGGAAGCTATGTCATGAAAGGATTTCCTCAGTCACCATTAACCAAAAATTGCTTCCTTTATTCCTCTGCCTCATTTCATTTTCACCTACGTGTTCTGAGGAGAGACTGCCATCCCTAATAAATCTGCTGAGGTTAAAAATCTATCTTTCCAAGACTTTGAAAAAATTTTTACTCCCATATCCAACAAGAACAAAAATAGACTTAGTGAGACATTACTGCCTCTGGAAAATATCACATTTTCACAGTTTATTTATAAAGTGTTATTTACACATGTCCCCTCACACATGATCATGACTGACACTTTACTGAACTGAGTTTAAATTAATATTAACAACACCAAGGGAAACAGAAGACTTTATTAAAAAAATCCTTCCAAGATGCCTTAATAATAATGGCATTTGGTAGATATCTGGTGATATGTTTCTTTTCCAAAAAGTTCAAAATGTGTCTTAAATAGAAAATATTTTCACAGTCTCAGGTAACCACATCTATCCACATCTATACTAGTACTTAAAAAATATATATATTATAGAGTTTTCTCTGATGCTGGCTGGAATATGGCACTCAGCTGAGATGATTTTAAGTCCTGGAATGAAGGTGAATTTCAATTGGAAATTAAAGACACATAGAAAGGATTTCTAAGTTGATGCTAAAAGTTATCAAAATTGCTAAGTAAGAGATAATTGATTAGCCTTCATTTGGAGCCCTGTCTTTGAAATTTCCAAGAGGTAACCTTTATTTGCATGTACATTTTTTTTTTTTTTGCAAAGTGATCAATGTTCAAAACTGATTCCTTGCTAACATTTACCTAGCTCTTTTATTTGCAAAGGGGAAGGTATATAGTGGTCTGTAAATTCAGCATCCTGCTGTAGATATTTCCAAAGGTCAAAAGGAATCAGGAATTTTTCTAGCTGATATATAACCTGTTAGGATCTAAAAAAAAAAAAATTATCAAAAGATGCTTGCGTTTTATTTATTTTTTTAATTTTTTTTAACGTTTATTTATTTTTGAGACATGGAGAGACACAGCATGAACGGGGGAGGGTCAGAGAGAGAGGGAGACACAGAATCTGAAACACGCTCCAGGCTCTGAGCTGTCAGCACAGAGCCCGACGCGGCGTTCAAACTCACAGACTGTGAGATCATGACCTGAGCCGAAGTTGGACGCTTAACCAGCTGAGCCACCCAGGCACCCCCTAAAAGATACTTGCATTTTATTTATTTTTTATTTATTTTTTTTTATTAAAAAAAATTTTTTTTTTCAACGTTTATTTATTTTTGGGACAGAGAGAGACAGAGCATGAACGGGGGAGGGGCAGAGAGAGAGGGAGACACAGAATCGGAAACAGGCTCCAGGCTCGGAGCCATCAGCCCAGAGCCTGACGCGGGCTCGAACTCCCGGACCAGACCGCGAGATCGTGACCTGGCTGAAGTCGGATGCTTAACCCACTGCGCCACCCAGGAGCCCCATTTGCATTTTAATTTAAAGGTAAATCTCAATAGCTGTAAATCATCCTGTAAAGATCCAGCCACAGGCTCTCAGCCCATCCAGCAGCCCGTCCCTGACCACCAGGCTTTGTTGGCAGCTTGGCCCATTATGGTATAGAAAAGGATATTGCCAGGGGCTCTGGTTACTTCAGGGGTCACTGAGGCATTGCCGCGTAGATATCAGATTACCAAAGTCACCATAAATTGGGCCTCCGCCATATGTAGATACCCAAAGGAAATAGTTTCAAGAACCCTTCCCACAACATTTAACTCTCCCAGCTAGACCAGAGAGGCGACAAGGGTCTGTGAGAGGATGTTGTGAGGAGACTGGTAAGAGAATTCTTTTTTTTTTAATATGAAATTTATTGTCAAATTGGTTTCCATATAACACCCAGTGCTCATCCCAACGTGTGCCCTCCTCAATACCCATCACCCACCCTCCCCTCCCTCCCACCCCCCATCAACCCTCAGTTGATTCTCAGTTTTTAAGATTCTCTTATGGTTTGGCTCCCTCCCTCTCTAACTTTTTTTTTCCCTTCCCCTCCCCCATGGTCTTCTGTTAAGTTTCTCAGGATCCACATAAGAGTGAAACCATATGGTATCTGTCTTTCTCTGTATGGCTTATTTCACTTAGCATAACACTCTCCAGTTCCACCCACGTTGCAACAAAAGGCCATATTTCATTCTTTCTTATTGCCAAGTACTATTCCATTGTGTATATAAACCACAATTTCTTTATCCATTCATCAGTTGATGGACATTTAGGCTTTTTCCACAATTCGGCTATTGTTGAGAGTGCTGCTATAAACATTGGGGTACAAGTGCTCCTATGCATCAGCACTCCTGTATCCCTTGGGTAAATTCCTAGCAGTGCTACTGCTGGGTCATAGGGTAGGTCTATTTTTAATTTTCTGAGGAACCTCCACACTGCTTTCCAGAGTGGCTGCACCAATTTGCATTCCCACCAACAGTGCAAGAGGGCTCCCGTTTCTCCACATCCCCTCCAGCATCTATAGTCTCCTGTTTTGTTCATTTTGGCCACTCTGACTGGCGTGAGGTGATATCTGAGTGTGGTTTTGATTTGTATTTCCCTGATGAGGAGCGACGTTGAGCATCTTTTCATGTGCCTGTTGGCCATGTGGATGTCTTCTTTTAGAGAAGTATCTATTCATGTCTTCTGCCCATTTCTTCACTGGATTATTTGTTTTTTGGGTGTGGAGTTTGGTGAGTTCTTTATAGATTTTGGATACTAGCCCTTTGTCCCATATGTCATTTGCAAATATCTTTTCCCATTCCGTTGGTTGCCTTTTAGTTTTGTTGATTGTTTCCTTGCTGGGAGAACTGGACAGCAACATGCAGAAGAATGAAACTAGACCACTTTCTTACACCATACACAAAAACAAACTCAAAATGGATGAAGGTCCTGAATGTGAGACAGGAAACCATCAGAACCCTAGAGGAGAAAGCAGGAAAAAAAACCTCTCTGACCTCAGCCGCAGCCATTTCTTACTTGACACATCTCCAAAGGCAAGGGAATTAAAAGCAAAAATGAACTATTGGGACCTCATGAAGATAAAGAGAATTCTTTAGAGAAAATTGTGGCATTGTCATGCCCTGCGGGCCACCAGGCACTGCAGCCAGCCCCAAGTTTAACAGGAAAGCTTTGGAAAAACCCCTTGGAAACCTTTGAAATGTATTCTCCTTGGTAGTGACTTCAGAGGCCCGAGCCCTGATTCTTGCATGAGAAAACAAAAGCTGACTATAGACCAAGGTTCAGTCTCTGTCACCTGGGCCCCTTGAGGGTGAAAGAGTACTGGCTGCTTTGGTGGTAGACCTGGAAGGGGGGTGGGGAGGGGTTTACTCCCTCGGGACCAGACTGCCATCCCAGTTTGTGAGCCATGCAGGGAAGAGACAATGTGGAGTGGATTTAGACCTTGTTCCTGGATCTACGAGGAGACCTCAGCAAAACAAAAACAGCCCCAAACTGGCAGAATAAGAAAACTTCCTGTGAGAAGAACCTGCCAGGGAGCATGAGAAGCCTTTGAAAGATCCCCGGAAGATGAGGGATGATCTTTAATCATCTGGCATGGCCAGGAAGCATAGAGCCAGCATATGACTCTGCCTGCCAGTCAGGCTTCTGAAATGAAGCAGGGAGAGGACTTCAGGCTAAGGCAATCTTGGACGGGGTATTTCAATTACTATTGTGAAGTGATGCTTGTGACAGAAAATGACGCGGTTTTATTTGAGACGGAGGAAGAGTGATAAGCCTGCCAACATTTTCAGGTTGGAGCACGGGAAGATTATTTAGTAGCATTTTAAGGAGTTGGGGGGAGACAAAAATAAATTTCTGTTTTGCTGTGATGTATAAGTCATCGCTTACACAACACAGTGGTTACACCGCATCTGTCTCAGATTTGCCAATTACGTGGCACTCCACTGAATTTGGTTTGTTGCACACGTTTGAAGTTTCATGAAGTTGCATTTTGTTCCTCAAGAGAAGAGGTGAAAGGCCTTGAATGTGAGACCCTATTTCTGGAGTTTGCATTACCAGCTGGAAGTGCAGGCATCCAGCCCTGCTAAGTCTGTGAGCCGGTTCTCATGGGGTTACTTGCTCTGTAGGAGTATCTGTCTCAGGTCACTGGTGGGACAGATACCTTGATCAGGAAGGACCTGATCCCTCCCCCATTGGCCATGTCCAGCTGACAGCCTTCCCCTGCAGACTCTTTAGGGTTTAGGGATTGCCGTAGCTGGCCACAGACAGACCCTCACACGTGTCACCAACATGACCCCCCACCCCACCCGACCTCAGGAAATTTCTAGCCAAAGCTTCTGCCCGACTGTCAGTCTTACATTTTAGAAGCATACTAACAAACTGCTAAGACAGAAAAAGGAACATTTGAGGAAGAGGCCTGTACAGATGAATCAGAAAGTGCCAGAAGTGACCAGCAGTTACCTAGGCCTCACGATAATGTTAAAATCCTCTTCTGAGTATTCATCCCAAGCACTAATAAGAGGAACTTGCCTTCCTTCTTTATGGGAGACATAGCTTTAAATTATCACTCCCCATGATCTCCTTGTTAGAAAAAATGTAGTTGACTTTGTGAGGCAATTCTACCTGGTGCCATCTTGGTCTATAACTCACCGAGGAGTGGGCCCACTTTGGTTGGGTAACACAGGTCCAACCTTTTTTCCAGGTGCTCCATACCCAATGACTAACCAAGAAGGGCATAGAAAGGCTTGGCCGTTTCAGCCTAACTCAAGATAACTCTGAGGGATGGTTTTACTGGCAGAGCTCCCCATGGGGTTGTCTGAGGTCATTTGGACTGTACTATAGCTTGCTACCTCCCTCTGCCCAACCTGTTCCCTTCCCCTACCTTCTGCAGGTGTCAATACCAAGGTACTTCGTAACAAACAATTCTGCTCACCTAACTCTCTGCTCCCCGGAGAGCCCACCCTGCCTGAGTGGCCCTCTGCATTAGTCTCTACCCCTGTTACTCTCCCTCATTTCAAATTTGCAAGGATACACATGCACAGTGCTGTGCCCGTAAAGTTGTGGTCTTGGAACAACTAAATCAGTATGTATGTGTTTGGGTAAAAATGTATACAATTTAATTTTCTAATTAAAATCTGTAAAATATGTACTTTGTGAAATTTCATTCATGAGTTACACAGTCCCTTCAAAGCTTCTATGACCTGAGCATGAACACCATGGTGACAATCCCAGTTGACCTGCCCTCGAGACAGCCACACAGGCTCACGGATAAACTAGTCTCTGGAACATTGCTAGGTATCACTCAGTCCTAAATCCAAGTTTCTGTTTGATGAAAAATATATTAAAAATAAATAATTTTATCACTCTCCAAAGAGTAAAGCAATCAGGTGACGCAAGTATTACAAATTCGATGTGCCTTTCCCAGGAAGAGTAGATCAATGAAATCATAGGTTTTCATCTCTTTTTCATTTAAAAACACTATGTGCACGTTCTGAATTCAAAGACACAAATACTCCATTTAATGAGTCTTAAAAGCTAACTGGGCTTTTGCTTCACCCGTACACATTTATTATTAACTCATTATGAAATTGTATTTTCCATTATGTCACAAGGTTACAGGAGGCAATCCCTTTCCATCTGGCCCCATTAAAAATTTGATAAACACATTTATTAAGACAAATTGGCAGAGGTGAATTGTTCTTTACAGTAATTTGCTCTGGTGCCAGTACTGTTTTAAATCATTGCTCCTTGAGGACAGAGAGTGTTATAAAACTTCGCACCTACTCATAGTGTTTAGAATAGGGTCTTGCATGCAGATCATGACTTGGTACAACTTACTGAATTCAGTGGCAAAACTTTTGGCAAACGTACCTTTTGTTTTGTTTTGTCTTTGTTTAAATTTAGGTATAATTGACATATAAGATTATACTAGTTTCACCTGTACAACATAATGATTTGATATTTATATACACTATGAAATGATCTGCACAATAAGTCTAGTTAACATCTGCCACTATGCATATTTACAAAGAAATGTTTTTTTCTGGTGACGAGAATGCTTAAGACCTCTCAGCGCTTTTCAAATATGCAGCAGGGTATTATTTATTTTTAATTTTTTTTAATGTTATTTGCTTTTGAGAGAGAGAGAGACAGACAGAGTGCAAGCAGGGGAGGGGCAGAGAGAGAGAGAGAGAGAGAGAGAGAGAGAGAGACAGAGTCTGAAGCAGGCTCCAGGCTCTGAGCTGTCAGCACGGAGCTCCATGTGGGGCTCGAACCCGTGAACCGTGAGATCACAACCTGAGCCAAAGTCAGATGCCTCACCGACTGAGCCACACAGGTGCCCTGCAGCAGGGTATTATTAACAATAGATACCATGCTGTACATTATATCCCCATGACTTGTAAACGTACTTGTCTTGAGAAGTAATTTTATTATGAACCTTCTTCACAATGACTTTATGATTGCCTATGTACTGGGAAGTCTGTGTTGATGGAGGACAAAAATATTTGTACATCTTCTAAGCCTAAATTCACTATTATTCCAAGCCAGTGCCAGGCCCATCCCAAACAAAAACAAACAAAAACAAAAATCCACCATTTCTATTCACACTGCTAAGAAGCAACCAAAGAAATAACAAAGGGAACAACCAGACTCCAGGCCCTCTTTGCAAATCCTTGGGTTACTTGTGTCTCTCTCACTCTTGGCCCCAACACTACTTTAATGGACTTGCGTGTTCACACACACCTATGCAAACATGCATACATCATTTCTATGTGTTTTGAGAAACTGTAGTAACATTCAGAGTTCTGTATTCCAAAGAAAGCCCTTTGTCTTTGTGCCACTTATAGGTATTTGACTTTCCATGTCTACATGCAAGTTTTTTATTAGCTACCTTCCCCTACTAGATTTTACTTTCCTTGAGGGAAGACACCCTGTCTGTTTTACACACTGTTTTCCCCTTGCATATAGCACAATGCCCAGTGCATAGCAGATGTTTAGGAAATATTGTGATCCAGCCCTGGACTTTAGAGTATTCTATGTGGCACAGTTCTGCTAAGTGTTTTCCATTTCTCTTTTCCTTTTGAAAAATGTCTGGACTCCTTACAGCCTTTGCAAATTGTTCACCATTCAAGAACGGAACCACCAGAAGTCATTCAGGGATAGGGAATGAAACTTGTTGGTGGCATTGCCTTAGTGCTAAAATATTAAGAGTGACTCATAAGAAGTACTGAACACATGAACTGCACGCATGGTATCTGTGAAAAGCAGAAGTCACCTTATAGTCATGCTTTTATACTTGTGCCAAGTATATGTTTATACTTGTGTGTGCGCACACACACACACACACACTCTGCATATTCATGGAAGCCTTTGTGTAATCATGTAATCTCCTGTCGCACATAAGCAGGACTTAGTCACATGCTTCTAAAAAATAGAAGAAAGCAGTGGTGATGGAATCTCACTCTGAGACGAAATCATAAAAGGCAGTGTAGCCTCTCTCTTTCTTTCTCATCACTTTTTCTTGGAAAAGCCAGTTGCCATGTCATCAATATCAATATAGAGAGAGGCCAACATGGCAAGAAATGGAAGCGTTTGGTCAATGGCCACACAAGGGAATCTGGAAACAGATCCTCCAGCCCAGTCAGCCCTCAAATTGCAACCTGAGCAGACATAAAGGCTTCATGAGAGAATCTGAGGCTGAGCCATCTAGCTAAGCTGCCCCTGGATTCCTGACCCACAGACACAATGAGATAAGATGTGTTTGTTTTAATATCCTGAATTTGGGGTACTTTGTTCAGCACTAGATAACTAATACATCATACGACCAACATTTATTGAGTTTCTACTACGTGCTAAGGACAGTTCTAGATGCCAGGGACTATAGCATGGCAACCAAACCCAGAGACTTTGTTCTTATGAGAAAAGAAATTGGTATTAAATTTTTAATATTCATATTTATTAATGTCATCCTGAATGCATAAACAAGGCTTTGTGGGACAGAGCAGATTATTATTTACTTACAGCAAATAACCACAGGTTTGCCTGTGCCTCCCTTCTTACCTCCGGAGTGAAGGGATGAGAGCCAGAAGCAACCTGCACCTGAGGGGGTTGTAGGTGAGGAACCTGGAAAAAAATAATCTCACTCTTAATTAGGAGAGAGACAGCTGTTCCTCTTTCCCATCTGAGAGAATCTCCATGGACCCACAATGGGAAGGATTTGGGGTTCTTATCCAGATTTTGTGGAGTGAAATAAATTTCTCTGGGAGAAGATAAGCCAGTATCCAGGAATGTTTCCACAGTCCCAGGTCTCAGCCTCCACTGAAATGCGGAGACATACCTTAGGAAGGAAAATATCTCTAGAATTCTCCCACTATTCAATCATTCATAAATTCCTCCAAGGCTTGCTTTTAGCTGAAGTCTCAAGTTTTAATAAAATTTGTACAGAAAACTCCAACTGTGCAGAAACATAAAAATGTTTTCTCTACAACCCCACGGCTCTAAAATGTTCACCATTGCATTAGTCACAAAATGAAAATTTTGGTATAGGCTAAATGCTTTAAAATAATGGGAATGGTCAAATAAATTATGGAAGAGCAATTAAAAATCTACGCATCCAGGGGTGCCTGGGTGGCTCAGTCGGCTAAGCGTCCGACTTCAGCTCAGGTCACGATCTCGCAGTTCGTGGGTTCGAGCCCCGCGTCTGGCTCTGTGCTGACAGCTCAGAGCCTGAAACCTGCTTCGGATTCTGTGTCTCCCTCTCTCTCTGCCCCTCCCCCACTCATGCTCTGTCTCTGTCTCTCTCAAAAATAAATAAACACTAAAAAAAAGAAGTACTATAAATTATATACTATATTATCTACTATAAAACCTGTGGGGTTGGCATAAGGTTAGATAAATAGCAGAACAGAAGGAAGAGTCCTTACATATATACAGTCACCTGATTACTATTAAGTTTCACTGCAATTTAAGGGGGAAAGATAATATCTTCAGTAAAAAAGAAATGAATATTGCCACGAATCTCACACCATACACAAAACTTCAACATGGGTTGGAGACATCAGTGTAAAAGGTAGAACAGTCAAGCTTCTAGAAGATGAATCTAGAAACAGAATAGTCTTACAAATTTTACACAAAGGTTTCTTTAAAAGAACAGGAAAAGCCAGTAATCCTGAAAGAAAGACCAAGGCAGTTAAACTATATTAACATTAAAACTTGTTTTTATGAAAAGAGCATTAAGAAAATGGATCCAGTAAGACAAAGGATATAGGTAGGTGAACTGTAGGTAAACTATAAACTGGGGAAGCATGCTTGCAATACATATATCCCTCAAAGGACTCTTGTCCCAAATACATCAAGACCTTCTGCAAATCAACAAGAAAAAGAAAGGCAACTCAACCTATGTTACGATTTGTGACTGTGGTGAGGTTTACAGGAGATAAAAACTGCTAAGCAAATTGAAATCTTTTGCAAATACTAAAATTACTATCCCTCAAAGGACCAACGGATGTCTGTACAACAGTCTAGTCTCTGCATGGGAAGCCCCCTCACAACTTCTCAACACTTCTTTATTGGCACCCTTTTACTATTATCTAAATTGGAATAAGAAGTTGTGACATCTTAATATTGTGCCTAAATAAGACTGCATGGGATATTTGAACCGAATAAATTGGGCTTTTTAAGCTTTCCGGCCCTTCAACGACCGTTAAATATTCAAACTTGTACCTGATTCAAACAAATTGGTCAACTCCATCTAAACCATCGAACTGGCAGTAATGTTTCTGGCCACAGGCTGATCAAAAGTTCCGTTGGTTTCCATTCAAAGCGGGGGCAGGGCTTAGAGGCCATGAGGCTCAGATCAAACACTTCCTCTGATGGTGGAGGGTGACACATCGTCTGTCTTCTGGTACCGTGTGATTTGCAAGTCTGACTCCGCTATGGTTTCAGAATGTAAAAAAGCTTAGAAACTTCTTACAGAGGCAGGGAATTATGAAGTAGAGGAGACCGTGGCCCTGCTGATTCATAAACTGGAGCAGGAATACCATGAGAGTCTGAGGAGCCACAGCTCATAGATGGCATGGATCCTCCATGAGCATGACTTTTATTCTGTCTGGCGGAAGGAAAACAGCAAATAACAATGACAGTAATTTAATAGTAACCAATTGAAAACATTCTTATGATACAAGTGTGAATACACATACTATGGAGAGGACACATGGTACATGAAATTTTTAGGTAAAACCCAAGAGTTGAAAGACTTCATCCACTTTCTGAAGGGTCTCTTTGGCAACAGATTCTAGAACCCTGGGGACAAATGTTCAAGCTCCTTTTAGGTAGTGAAATTTATAAAGCACAGATTGCTCCTCTAGACCAACCCCCTTCTTATATATGTGAAGATTCTGAGGTCCAAATTGGCTGAGTTAGTGGCAGATCCAGGGCCAGATCCCAGGATTTCTGCTACCCCACCTCCAGAACTTTTACTGTCTTTCCAGCACGTGACCGACGATGTCGCACACGGTATTGCCAATAGAGATTGATTGGGTCGAAGCAGTGTTCAGCGGCTTACCAAGATACGTCAGCAAATACCTTGAAGGCTTCTGTTTGATGACCTGAATTCAATTCAAGAACGGATTAGTCCTCCTTGTTGCATATTTATTAATGAGCTTGTGGAGTTAAAGAGTGTTCTCCCAAACTCACCTCAATTTGGCAGAGATGCTCTGATTGGGATTCCGGTTTGAGAAGCAGGGTGCCTGAGGGTGGCCTCGGGGAGCAGGACCATATGATGAGGTGATCTGCAGTGATAACCCATGGCCGCTGTGGCCTGCACGTAGCACTGACAAGGGGTGGGCATTAATAATACAGCATAATCCACCCAGTAACACGCAGCTCTGCTCTAAATAGGGTTGTAATTTCTACAGCAATCTCAGGCACTCTTGTTTTTTCTGCCTTTTTTTTTTTCACTTGAAGTTGCAGAAATGGGGGAAAGAGAGATTTTATCAAATCTCTGCCAATCTGAATTGGATAGGCTAATTTTTGAGAGGATTAATGTTATCCAAGTTTCTCTCTGAGATTAATGACAAGAATTTGAGCGCGTAAACTTAACTAAAAATAAAAAAAGTGCTAATCGGGGCACTTTGGAATTTGCCAAAATGCTCCACGGTAATTGAGATGATCTGTCATTTGCTACACTGGCGAGGCTGGTGAGTTCTTGGAGCCCGAGAGCGGGTGTAGACATGGGTCTGCTTCACTTTGCTCTGCTATGTTGCTTCATTTCGTACAATGTCTGACTTTGCTGCACGTGTGCGTGTTTCACTCAGTGTATATCATTCCTCCTGCCAGCCATGGGAATATTTCCATAATTTCTACTCACGTTCATTTTGAAAGGAACGCCCCCTTTTCAGTTTCCTACTTAAAGAAAATCCAAGGACCCAGTGATTTTTTTTTTTTTTGAACTGCCTACAGCACCAGGACACATCTGTATGTATTTTAAATATAAGCTTTTTATTTTATAACAGTTTTAGATTTACGGAAAAATTATAAAAATAGTACAGAGAGTTCCCATATATCCCACACCCAGTTTCCCCTCTACCTT
Organism: Herpailurus yagouaroundi; assembly: GCF_014898765.1. Lineage (NCBI taxonomy): Eukaryota > Metazoa > Chordata > Mammalia > Carnivora > Felidae > Herpailurus > Herpailurus yagouaroundi. Next base: position 17,067,951 of record NW_024412428.1, on the reverse strand, counting down.
ACCTTACCACGGTATCTTTGCCACAGTGAGCTTATATTGACACGTTATTATTTTTTTTTTGTTTTTTGTTTTTTTGTTTTTTTTTGACACGTTATTATTAACTAAAGTCCATATTTTATTCAGATTTTTTTTTAGCTTTATACAATTTCTTTTTCTTTTCTAAGATCCCATCCTCGATGCCACATTCCATTAGTCATCATATCTCCTTAGGCTCCTCTTGGCCGTGACGGTTTGTCACACTCCCCTTGTTTTCGATGACAGTTTTCAGGAGTACGGGTAAGGTATTTTGCAGAATGCCTCTCAACTGGGATTTTTCTGGTGTTTTCCTCGTGGTCAGACTGGGGCTCTGGGTTTTGAAGAGGAAGGCCATTCACATTACATCACATCAAGATGATTTACCACTGTTGATGTTGACCTTAATGACCAGGCTGAGGTGTGGTGTTCTTCAGGTCACTGAAATGTAAAGTTGATTGTTTTATTCTCCTTTCTATACTGTACTCTTTGGAAGAAAGCCACTTACTTTAGCAGTGGGGAGTTATGCTCCCCCTCCTTGTAGCAGAATACCTACCTAAATTATTCGAAATTACTTTGCCTGGGAGATGTGTCTCTTCTTTTATTTATTTATTATTCTTTTCAGTCATTTATTTATTCAATCATTTATTTATAGCAATGTGGACTCATAGATATTGATTTCAATCCAATGCTATTTTATTTGTTTTGTTACTTAAATTGTTCCAGGTTTGCTCTTTGGGATCTCTTTCAATTGGCTGCATCCCTTTGACATATTCTCGTTGTTGTTGCTGTTGTTGTTGTTGTTGTTGTTGTTGTTGTTGTTGTTTTAATCTGTTCTGTCATTATTCTTTTTTTAAATTTTTTTTTTAAATTTTTTTTTTCAACGTTTATTTATTTCTGGGACAGAGAGAGACAGAGCATGAACGGGGGAGGGGCAGAGAGAGAGGGAGACACAGAATCCGAAACAGGCTCCAGGCTCTGAGCTGTCAGCACAGAGCCCGACGCGGGGCTTGAACTCACGGACCGTGAGATCATGACCTGGGCTGAAGTCGGACGCATAACTGACCAAGCCACCCAGGCACCCCTGTTCTGTCATTATTAAAATACTCCAGGCTCATCTTATATATTTCCTTCCAAGTCCTGGAATCAGTCATTTCTCCAAAGAGTCCTGTTTTCTTTTATTGGAGAATGGGGTTAGAAACCAAGCCCTCTGTGCTTGGTGTGCTCATCGCTACTGGAGTGTCATTGCTTCTGGGCCCTGTGGATGCTAACCTGTGTGTATGCGCACATATCCATGAGCATTCTACATGTAACAACCTGTATCTGTATTAAGCTACACACAAGTTCGTGCTAATATCTCCACCTCTAATCCACTACTATACAAATCATTCTAGGCCTTTCCCCTTGCATAGCTCTACCCTCCTACGTCAACAGTTAGAAAATCAACTCCCACCATCTGCCATCCATTTACCTAGTTGTTTATTTCATGTATAGTATATTGCAATTGTTAAACCATAACCCTGTGAGTAACAACCATACCAACTAGAGAGCAGTGCTTACGTATAATTCTTTTTCCTTTATTCTTAGAGATTCCACTCCTTTTCTCTTTTTTTTAATTTTTTTATTTTTTAGTGTTTATTTATTTTTGAGAGACAGGAGAGACAGCATGAGCGGGAGAGGGCAGAGAGAGAGAGAGAGAGGGAGACCCAGAATATGAAGCAGGCTCCAGGCTCTGAGCTGTCAGCACAGAGCCCGACGTGGGGCTCGAACTCACAGACCGCGAGATCATGACCTGAGCCGAAGTCAAACACTCAACCGACTGAGCCACCCAGGCGCCCCGAAATTCCACTCCTTTTCAAAGTTAGTTAGGTCAGAGCCTTTTAGCCCACCTCCTTAAGTGAAGTTGTTTCAAATATTTGCAACGTAGTTTGATAATTTTGGCCCTTTCTGTATTTCATCCTGGGATCCCTGCCCTCCTAAATGATTTTTTAAAAAAGTTTTATACATTAATTCATTTGTTCTTTTGCTGTGAAGTTCTGTAGGTTTTGGCAAATGCATAATGTCATATATCCATCACTACAGCATCGTACAGTATCATTCTGTCACTCCAAAAATCTTCTATACTTCACCCATTCAATTCCATTTCCTTCTTTCTGTATCCCTGACACTCACTGATTTTTATACACTCTCTAATTTTGCCTTTACCACAATGTTATATCTTTGGGATCACATAGTAAGTGGCCTTTTCAGAGGGGCTCCTTTCACTTGGCAATATGCATTTAAGATTCATCCATGTGCTTTTTGGTTTGATTTTATATAAATGTATATGTTAGAGAGAGAAAGAGAGCGAAAGCATGAGTGGGGAAGAGGAGCAGAGGGAGGGAGAGAGAGAATCTTAAGCAGCCTCCGTGCTCAGCACATGACCCTGGGATGATAACCTGAGCCAAAATCAAGAGTCGGGAGCTCAACCAATCCAGGCGCCCCGACAGCTTATATTTTTATCAACAAATACTATCACGTGATTTGAATGTACCACAATATATTTATCCATTTGCCCATTCAAAGACTTTCTTGTTGCTTCCAGCCTTTGGCAATTATAAATGGAGCTGCTGTAAACATTTGAATGGGGATTTCTGTGTGGACATAAGTCAGTTGGATAAATACCTAGGAACACGATTGCTGGATTATATGGTTCGACTTTATAATAAATTGCCACACAGCCTTCCAAAGTGGCTATACTATTCCATCATTCCACCAACAGTGAATGCAAGTCCCCACTGCTCCACAACCTTGCTAGCAATTGGTGTTGTCAAGCTACCTGTGAGGTGTTTTTTTTTGTTTTTTTTTTTTTACCAAATGACTGTTTTATTCATCACCTACTATACCTGGGCCTTACTGACTCGTCTGTCAAATGAGTTGCAATATCCCATCCTTCATACCTTTGCAGAACATGACTAAAGAGTAAATGTGTGTAGAGTGTATGCAATGTAACAGAAAAAAAGTTCCAACAAATTTACTTTGGATACAAAAAGTCAACAGCAACCCTTCTCCCCCAGGGGAAGAATATCAGAAATGTACATTTCCACTTTATAAAATACCTCTCTTGCAATTACAGTAATTGGATAGGTTGAGAACAGCATACTTAGTCGTTAGAAGTGGCCGAAAGGTTCCTAAACTCTTTCCAATCAACCAATGCACTTTATAAAAAAAAAAAAAAAAAAAAAAGCTGCATAGGTAGGATCTGTGTTTTCTTTTCTGTGTCTGCTCACCGCCATCTATCAGGGAATAGGTTCTCGGTAATCGTGACTAACTAGAAATGTAAGAAAAGTTGGGCTTTCTGATTTCCTGATCAGTGCCCTGTGCGTGATATCTGGCTGCTGATTCTGGTTACCTTTCCGAATTATGCCTGAACTCTTAGCAAGTTTACAGAGCCAATCACACTTTGATCATTGACCGCAAGTGGCTGATCAGCCCTAGTAGCTGGCACAAATGGGAGTGCTTGCTACTGGTGAAGGGGATACTCAAGAAGGTCTGCGCCATTTCAAAATGAAAATGGGAAATGGAGAGGCTGGCTTGGTATGGGGCTGACCCGGAGGCTCATTTCAGCACTCTGCTGCCCTGTTCTTCGCTACTCAAAACATAGACACCTGCAAGGGATGCCTAATATGTTTTCTGGAAAAGTAGGAATAGCAATGTTTCGCTTTCACCCATAGATCCACATGTGTGAGTTCCCAATTTTCACTGAGGGACTTGCCCCTCTATCTTCGTGTGTTGCATTTGCATGCGTTTGGTAATGTCTTGCATTAGAAAATATCCTTACACTTGCTTTTTTACTATCACATAGCCAGTCACACAGTTATGTTAGGAACTTCTCTGGAAACACATAATTTCCAATTCAAAATGCACAGAGTGGAAGGAAGCGAAGAATAAGAAGATGAAAAGACTCAGAAGATGAAAGCCATTAGCGAAGACAGGTATAAGTGGCTTAATTCATCTTTTATCCTGCAGCACACTACATGAACACAAAACCTAGTTTCAAAGCTGTGTCGCACATGCTATTATGCATGTATATAGAAAGTTGACAATCGCCCATTTGAATATCTGTACAATTAACTGCAGCTGGGTAAGAAACAGCATATCATAGCTACTGTCCTGGAGCCTCCAGGTGCTTTTCCAGATTTTACCAGTGCCACAATTAATGGTCATAACTAGCTGAGTATTCAAGGATCTAAGTCTCTGTAATATCTTACGCAGGGTCCTTGTGTGAGAACCTAAGCTGCCTTTGTGCTGTGAAATCAGACATGGGTAGCTGGGTCTTTGTCAACAAGTCAGAAGGTTGAGAGGTGTTCTATTTACGTGGGAACAGATGAGTCTCGTGGGAGAGGCAGTGATTGGATCCATTGATGGGTTGTCCATGTGGCTAAGATTCCCAAGTAAGGACTGCACAGGGGCTACCCCAGAACTTCTCAGGCATCAAACGTTTACGGAAAAGAGGTTCACTCTCTGGGAAGCCAGACGCGGTTGCCTGCACTAAAGTCCGGGGAGCCAGGATGTGAGTGGGCACAGGGATTTTAATGAACTACTGCACCCATTATTAATAAATACATTTATATTTACATTTATGACTCTAAGGCTTATGTATTTGGATCAGCCCCATTAGAATTGACTTACACCTAGAGAAATGCAGGAAGTTAAGTTTTCGAACATGGAAAGGTGAGGATCTGACTGACCAAAGTCCACCTTAACCCCATCTGCTTGGCTAGCCCAAACCCCTCAGAGTTCCAGCCTCTTAAATCATAAATCTGTGTAGTGGGTTTATCATTTTTAACCTCAGATTTATTCCATGCTTACCAGTTGCATAGTAATGAATTATGCTATCCATTCTGTTTTCATATTTTATTAAGTACTTAATTGTGCACCCACAGTTTGGTTTCCTTTCCAATAGGTCTCAGACTACACAGACCCGAGGATAATTTGCACGGGCTTCAAATTTAACAGGCAATCACGTAAACCACTCAGGAGCTGAATTTACTGATCATATGTGCCTTCCAAGAACACTAAAACAGATCACCTCTGCATGGTGCCTGCAAAAGCAGATGTTCTTAAAGGAATATCTGAGATGAATAGGAATAGAATTATATTTAACAGAGCAGCACTTTCTATGGGTGTTTCTTACTAGTGCCACGATTATTAATAATTGTCAATGGCCAAACGGTGCCATGGTCAAATAAGTTTGAGTTATGCTGAGTCAAAGTTAAACCAATGTCTTTACCGTAGGACACATCAGTCTTTAATATGCTAATGAGTCCTGAATCTCTAAGGAGCCACGGTGTACAGCATTTCCCAGCCCCACCTGACCTTGAAAGTGGGTACATTGTGCAAGTGCTCTTTTGAATACATTTGGAATATTGCCATCCAGAGAGCAACAGAAATCTGGCTGAAATCCTGGTAGGCATCTGGGTATGGGATAGCACCTTGACACTGACTATATAACTACACAAGGTGTTGAAGAAATCTAGCACCAAAGACAGAAGCAGTAAATGATTAAGCAACACGACCCCTGAACTGATGTCACAGGAGCATATTTACTGTGTTATTAGGAAGTGTCGACGAGCTGTGTAAGAGACTCACTCTCAGCTGTTGCTCTAAGCTTAAAATCTCTTACCTCCAAAATAGGCTTGAAAATTGTGCATTTCCATCTTGTGTTACATTCTGATCTCAGCAGAGAGAATGGCTGTGTCCATCTACAGGTGGCAGGGGAAGCCAGCATCCCACAGCCAGCGTACAGGAGTGGGGGGATGTCCTCCCAAGATGGCGGCTCATGAAGACTCAGTGAATAGTGTCTACTTGTAGCATCTGCAATACAAAGAACAGGCACTTTCTGAAATGGATGATAAGGCCTCTGGAGCAAGCAGCAGGTGTCCCAAAACAGACAGCGCAGGGGACAAGGAAATTAGGGCACCAGGGACCATACTAGAAATTGTCTCCTGGTCACTTTATTTGAAGGTTATCACCAGTTTCTTAATAATGAGGAACTGGACGTAGTTTCCGTAATCCATTAAATATCCTTTTTACTTTACTACATATGGTAACCTTTGTTGAGTGTTTACTATGCACCAGGTATCATTTCATCAGATTCTCACAAGTCTATGCAATGCTAAAGAGGAAACTGAGGCACAGGATGGTAATACCACATGTCCCCAGTGCTCAGTGAGGTGCAAACACAGGTTTATCGGACACAAAAGCCTGTACCGTTCTCTGCACACCCCATTCTCCACAGAAGACACAGTTTATTCTTCCAGTCCTTAGCAACCAATCGCTTGTCAGTTTTTGTAATCCCCACATTCAATAACACCTCCAGGTATCATGCACAAGATCCTGTTCAGGTAATCATCTCCCTGACCATACAGGGAAGAAGGATCACATTTTATCTTAACAGGCTCAATTCTTTCTGGGTAAACTTACGGTGAGCAGATGTCCAGTTTGCCCAGGACAGTCTTGGTTGAGACATTATGCTAAATGGGGCTTGATTTCACTCTCAAAATGATCCTGGATTGGATTACAAACTATATGATCGCACTGGATCTACATATATTTCACACTATGAGGACACTGTTTGCCAAGAAATGTTAAAAATCTACCTTTGAGAGGTGCCTGGGTGGCGCAGTCGGTTAAGCGTCCAACTTCAGCCAGGTCACGATCTCGCGGTCCGTGAATTCGAGCCCCGCGTCAGGCTCTGGGCTGATGGCTCGGAGCCTGGAGCCTGTTTCCGATTCTGTGTCTCCCTCTCTCTCTGCCCCTCCCCCGTTCATGCTCTGTCTCTCTCTGTCCCAAAAATAAATAAACGTTGAAAAAAAAATTAAAAAAATATATATACCTTCGAGTGGAAATTAGAATATTCCTTGAGGAGAAAATGAAGAAGAAGGAGGCTCATTACGCCAGGCCTCTGACTTCAGTCCACTTGGCAAATATGGGTAGCTGACAAATGGCCAAGGCAAAAGAACAGTATCCATATTTACTAGGTATGCTCTCATGTAAAACCTTTATTTGTTGAGCAAAATACACAAATATTCCATATTCATATAAGGTACAATGCAATTTTAGATGCACTTACCAGACCATTTTATTTTATTTATTTTTTTGCCAGACCATTTATTTACTTGTTTTTTTAATGTTTATTTATTCTTGAGACAGAGACAGAGCATGAACAGGGGAGGGGTAGAGAGAGAGGGAGACACAGAATCTGAAACAGGCTCCAGGCTCTGAGCTGTCAGCACAGAGCCCAACGCGGGGCTTGAACCCACGAACTGTGAGATCATGACCTGAGATGAAGTTGGATGCCCAACCGACTGAGCCACCCAGGTGTCCCTTTGCCAGACCATTTAAAAAGAATCATTTTTGTAACATCAATTTTCGGTTTAAATAAAATCATGTGTATGATTTTAAGTTTATGAAGGAACATAAAATAGAACAAACCATCCAAAATGGAAAGCAAAAACAAAAACTAAAGGAATCCCTGACTTGCTGTTACTTTTGAAGAGTATCTATTGAAAACCATATCCATATGATGTAGGTTTGCATTTTTATTTAATAATTCTATGCCTTCGGGGATTGGTTTCGGCTCAGGTCATGATCTCACTATTACTATTCGTGATTTTGAGCCCCACATCGGGCTGCACGCTGACAGTGTGGAGCCTGCTTGGGATTCTCTTTCCCCCACTCTCTATGTGCCCCCCCCCTCCACTCACACTCTCTCTCTCTCTCTCTCTCTCTCTCTCGGGGAAAAAAATTTTATGCTTTTGTTTTGGTTCCAAATTCATAAAGAAGGAAAGGAAGGAGGGAAAGAGAATAGCATGATGTATGAATACCTTTGCAAGACTGACTATTGAATCTTTAAGATAAAGGTTCAACGTCCTTACCATAGCCTGTTCGTCACGTGGCGGTCTGGCCCCTCTTTATTTCTCTGCATGCAGTTTGCTCCTTGTTGATGGTCATCTGCTGAGCTCCAACCTCACTGACCTTTCAGTGGCTCAAATCTACCATGATCCTTCTCACACAGAACATCCAATCAAATTGTTCCTCGTCTGCCTCACTTAGTTCATTCCTACTCGCAGCATCCACAAAGTGCTCTCTCTCCATGAACCAGCACGGTAAGGTGGATTAGCATTCAGAAGTAGACCCCTCGCCGTTTCTAAGAGAGGAATATTGCTTCTCATCCATTGATGTTGGGCTTCGTATTGGTCTCCTCTGGCTAATGGCATGAAAATAGGTAACAGGGAAGCATCGTTGTTTTTTGTTTTTGTTTTTGTTTTTGTTTTTGTTTTTTAAGTAGGCTCCACACCCAACGTGGGGCTTGAACTCCTGACCCTGGAATCAAGAGACAGATGCTCTACCGACTGAACCAGCCAGGTGCCCCAGATAACAGGAAGGAATTTTGAGAAGTTTTGCCTTCTCATGCCTCTGCCCTTGCCATGAGAAGAACCCTCCCAAGCTGGCTGCTGGGTCCAAGAGGAAGGATGAGAAGCATGTGAATGGAGCCACCCCCCGCGAAGCCCACCTTAGATCCTCTGATCCTCGCTGAGCTATGGGACTAAAGAAATTGTTACTGTTCATGGATGCTCAGGTATCCTTCGGTACTCGCTATCAGAAATTGCTAGCTGATAGGGCTGTGTATTTCTCTTCTGCAGCATTGATGACGGCTGTCATTTTACATTTATTTGGGTGCTGACGTGACATATCTTTGCAGCACTACAGCGTGCGCGTGGTAACCAAGAAGTCGCCGCACTGGCACCCAGCAGAGGCTGACACGTAGCAGGTACTCAATAAATACTCTGTTTTATTTATTTATTTATTTTTCCAACGTTTATTTATTTTTGGGACAGAGAGAGACAGAGCATGAACGGGGGAGGGGCAGAAAGCGAGGGAGACACAGAATCGGAAACAGGCTCCAGGCTCCGAGCCATCAGCCCAGAGCCCGACGCGGGGCTCGAACCCACGGACCGCGAGATCGTGACCTGGCTGAAGTCGGACGCTTAACCGACTGCGCCACCCAGGCGCCCCTAAATACTCTGTTTTAAAACATAAAGGTAATGCAGGCCCCTCCGTGAGCAGGTACGTGAATAATGACGGATTAAAACGGGAAGATGACACTTCCTCGCTAAAAATGGTCGAATGGCAACCAACCAGGCTTCTGTAATCTTCTTCAAGGAGCCAGTTCCCTGGCTGGCACTGCTGTTTGGACCCTCCTGTCACCTGCATGCCAAAGTCAAGAACAAAAGCTGTAAACCATTGCATGTGTTTACAACAGCAATCAGCGCTACTGATGAAAAAGTCAACTGTCAAATTAGGCGAGGGCGAGATTGATTTTTTCCCCACATTAATCACTAAAACAAATCTATTTCCTCCTCCTACGTTTCCCTCTCTGCTACCCCACGAGGGAAGAATGAAAAGAAAGGGAAGGAAGCATGACTTTCCCAGGAGTCTCACTAGACACACTGCCAGGCAGGCTGAGCATGATTGATGAGGAAAACTACCCAGGACCGGCAATGTTTCTGAAGAGAATAAAAAGACTACTTTCAAGGCCTTGCTACTCAGCGCTGCAATTCTATGCCAAATAATGGCAATTCTTGCCAGAAACTTGCTTAAAAGAAGATATATCTAAGATGCTATTGAATGTTTCTTCAACTAAAGACCCAAATTCTGATTTTGTCCTCTCTCGATACAAGCTTATTAAAAACATTATGTAAATAGATTTCTCACAGGACTACAGATGGTGACAGGTACACGTCGTGCCCTACCTGCTGCCCAGACTTCGATCGGCTTCCACGTGTTGTGGCGCCTAAGTCTTCATGTCGTGTGCTCAGCATCTCTTATAAGTCACAGTTAATATCAAAAGTTCCAAGGCACATAAAATCCACCTGCACATAAAATCAAGGCCTTCAGAAGCACTGTCCTTAGATACTGAGCCTCTGCAATGACCACAGGATACCCACATGTTCCCCAGAGAGAGAAGAGAGGTGGGGAGGAGTGAGACAAATCAGTGGACATGTGCCCAGACTTGGGTGATTAGCCAGGCCTGGGTGGATGAGAGGCCACATGGTTCTTTCTTTCAGGTCCTCACTCACTTGTTTACTCCACGGTATGTATTCAGAGCCTTCATTGTGCTGGGCATTGAGGATAGAAAGATAGACCGTCGGGGCGCCTGGGTGGCTCAGTCAGTTAAGCGTCTGACTTCAGCTCAGGTCATGATCTTGCGGTTTGTGAGTTTGAGCCTCGCATTGGACTCTGTGCTGTTGGTGCAGAGCCTGCTTCGGATCCTGTCTCCCTCGCTCTCTGCCCCTCCCCGACTCGTGCTCTCTCTCTCTCTCTTAAAAATAAATAAAGATAAAAGAAAGAGAGAGACAAAGAAAGGAAGGAGAAAGAAAGAAAGAAAGAAAGAAAGAAAGAAAGAAAGAAAGAAAGAAAGAAAGAAAGAGAAAAGAAAAGAAAAGACGGTCTTTCTGGAGAAGGCAGAGAAATAAACAAGAAAGAGCCATACACTGTGCTAAGGGCAGGATAAAGGGTGAGTACAGTGCAGCAGAATCACTTTGGAGGTGTAGCTGGCCCACTTTGAGAGTGATCAGGGAAGGCTTCCTGAATGAGGAGACATTTAAGCTGGCATTTGAAAGACAAGAGGCAATTATTCAAAGTGACCACGTATAGACAAGGTATCGTAGGCACCGAGGTCTGACGTGCCAAGAACGAGAAGCAGGACAGAGAGGCTTGGCTGTGGGACCGTGGGGCTGTAGCACAAGGCGGCGCTGAGGTGAGGAACAGACATAAAAGAAGACAGTGGAGTGGACGGCAGAGGCCAGACTATGGGAGTCTCCGCGGTGCTGTCTAAGGGGTTTGCGATTTAATTCACGGGAAATGGGAGTCACAGAGGGTTTTTAATAGGGAATGGCAAGACCAAGTAAGACAAGTTAAGAGAAAGCAGGGTGCTGGTTTTCCTGATTTGTCTTACATGTGTTACAGTTCGGGACACACGAACTTAGTTAAATAAACGAGGGAGAAGCAGCTTACTCCCTTGAAAAGGGTGCCTCTGCTCATGAAGGGGACAGGCGTGACTCTAGATTGTTCAGCAAAAGTGTATAAGGCCATCCGAAGGCCACTTCCAAACACAACTCAGTGTTGAAGGGCCAGAAAAATAATAGAAGCCACGATAAATACCTTGCAAAACATGACGGCATAAAGGAGAAGTTATGAAATGGGATTTAGAGAAGCCACATTTAAGTGGCTAAAGATAGCCAATTCTGTCCTAAACCGAAAGATAAAAGATAAAACTTTGCAGGAACACTAAAGGGCAGGATGTTTAAAATATGTGCAATGTTTACTTTGTTTTACTACTCTTTGGAAATCAAAAGTCATTTGCATGAGTTTAGAAATGTGAAGATGAATTATATATAAGCTGTTCCGCCCTTAAAGTGAGGTTGATATCTCGAAATACGAAGCATGAGAGGAAGTCCAAACCTCTGGAGAAAACTTTCCTCTGAACTTTCAGAATATGCACCAAAAAAAGTGTTGAAGAGAAAAATCAAGTCCATCGTGTCTTAAAGAAATTAGGTGATCACTAGTTGTTTTGAAGCTTTAGAATTCTACTCTTTCTTTTATGGCGCAATGATGGTATTTTCACCTTTTAACAGCATTTTTATGCATGTTATATAATTTCATCTTTAATCATTATCTTTGGCAAATTATTATTTTGAGGCTTGAGTGGAAAGGTACAACCCATACTGTCCAAATAAACATCTTCCCACCCAAACATAGATTCCTCCAGATTGTGACAACATCCAGTTCATTTTTGTTAAATGTTGTCTTCTTCCAAAATCAAATGACAATTTAAAATACTTCCTTGGGGAACTGGAAGCAATAACTTGTACGTGGTAAGTACGGGTGGAGAAAATTCTCACAGATTCTTTCATACCCAAGTGCCATCAGCCAAGGAAAGTAGTGAGCTGTCTGTGATACTCACAGTAGGGACCTTAAAAAGAAAACAAATTCAGATACTTTTAGGGGATGATTTGATAAATAAATGGTGTTAGGGCAGAAAGTAGTATTTCCTGACCTGTGTGGGGAGATTCTGTCTCTTTCTCTTTCTCTTTCTCTCTCTCTGTCTACAACAATAACAACAACAAATTACTAAAGAGACGTGTGGGCAGAAAAATAATCCCAAAGATGTGCACGGTTTTTCAATATGTTATGCTATTTAGCAAGGGAGGATTAAGGTTGCTAATCAGGCGACCTTAAAATAAGGGAGGTTATTCTGGATAATCTGGGTGGGCCTGGTTCAATCAGTTGAAAGGATTTAGGAGCAAAGTTGAAGCTTTCCCAGAAGAAGGAATTCTGCCCGTGGATAGCAGATTTAATTGTGTCCGTGTGGATGAGATCTCCAGCCCGCCCTTGCGGACAAGCCTCCCTCAGATTTCAGACTTGCCTCCTCCCACCCGCTGACAAATGCAGAAGCCAGTTCCTTGCAATGAATTGCTTCATATACGTCACCCAATGGCCCTGCTTCTTTAGTTGAACCCTGACTGGTACCAGAGGTTAGGCAGTTATTTGGTGACAGCCCATCCACCATTTTTCAGGACGAGTAACCCCGTTTTATGAACCAGAATAATAAAACTCAATTTTCAGCCCTGTGTAACAAATGACCCTAATATTGTTCGAGTGTCTATAAAAACATAAGCTGTCTGGCTTCTCCGCAGCATAAGCAGTAAGACCTCTTGTCTATTATATTTCTCCTGCTGATAAGCACACACCACACACCTAATAGACAATTATAAATAAATACTGGTTTGTTTCAGAAGACAGTTCAGGCAGATTTATTTCAAATCAATTGCAAAAAAGAAAAAAAAGAAGCAAAGTAATTTTTTTTTTAATGTTTACTTATTTTTGAGAGAGAGAGAGAGAGAGTCAGAGCATGAGCAGGAGAAGGGCAGAGAAAGAGGGAGACACAGAATCGGAAGCAGTTTCCAGGCGGAGAGATCGTAGAGGGTCGCCGAAGCTTGATCAAGGGGAAAGATTGCTCTCTGGAGGTAAAGCCTGTAATCCAAGCTTCATGCTTTGAGATAAATTAACCTGCTGATCAGGATTTAGCAGCTATCAGTCACTGTGACATCCTTGAAGTCGTGAGGAGAGAAAGCTGCCTCTCTCAGGGAAATCATTTTTGTACCGTTTTCCTCTTTGAGACCTAGCTCAAGCTTGCCTGGTTAAGAGGGCGCTTTCAGAGACGGTGTCCTGGGAGAGGAATGTGGTGACAGGCCGTGGCATGGAGAATACAAAAGAGTTCCTTCAGGAATTTACAACAGATAGTCTTTGATATGAGTAACCGTCTGTAAGTCTGAGGCTTGGGGAAAGTTAGTTTTGCAAAAGGGTTGGTAGAACTCAGAGTTCGAACCAAACAACCAAATCGAATAGGGAAAATCTTAGTTTATAAACCAGCCAATGGGTTGGTTTCTCCTTGAGTTGAGATGCTGCTATATTATAATAATGAGGAATTGGAGGGGACCCCTCACTCTTCAGAGGGCCTTCTTTTACATTGCTTGCATTATACCATTCTACCCCAACTTTAGAATGCTGTGAAAATGTAGTTCACATATCTAGATTCTTGCTTGTGAAAATCTTGACTTAGGAATTTACGTGTATTAATCAAACCGGATATGTATAGCTTAAATTTTCCCCGCATTAACTGCCTAAGAAAATGATAAGGAAAGATTTTAGTGAGAATGTGTAGGTGTAACTTCAAGCCGAGATGATTCCCAGAGAAAATTATAGAAGACTTGCTATCAGGACAGAGAGAGCCCAGAGTCCCAAGAAGATGTGTAAGGAAAGTCTATTGAGAGATGCGAATGGGACTGAGAGCCAGGGCTTCCTATCCAGGCAGCTGGATGGATTATTTCATTCTTCTGAACCATGCCTAATGGAGTGTACAAAATTTCACATTAATCTACCCCAAGATGAGGCAACTTCGTGGTTCCTTTCCACCTCGGAACTCTTTTTTTTTTTTTTTTTTTTTTAATGCTTTTCATTTATTTTGAGAGAAAGCACACATGCCCATACGTGTGAGTGGGAGAGAGACAGAGGGAGGGAGAGAGAGAATCCCAAGCAGGCTCTGCACTGGCAGCACAGAGCCCAGCACGGGGCTCGATCTCACAAACCAGAGATCATGACTGAACCGGAATCAAGAGTCAGACGCTTTACCGACTGAGCCACCCGGGTGCCCCCACCTCAGAAGTCTTTTAAGATGACCCCTCCAGTCCCCAGAGCCCAGAACATTGCTTGACCTGTCAGACAACACACGTCTTTTTTTAATTCTATTCATCTGTTAATTTTATTGGGGACTATATTAGAGTTCTCCAGAGAAATAGAGCCCATTAGAGAGAGAGAGAGATACAAATAGGTAGATCTTTTAAGGAATTGACTCACTTATTGGGTCACTCAATAAGTTGACCCAATTGACTCAGTCTCCCTCCCACTTATTATTAAGGAATTGGTTCATACAATTGTGGGGGCTGACAAGTCCAAATTTGCAGTGCGGGCTGGCAGGCGAGAAATTTGCCCCCAGCTTTATTGAGATATAATTGACACATTACGTTGTATAAATCGAAGGTGTACAGCGTGTTAATTTGATACGTGTATATATTGCAAAATGATTATCGCCACAGCATTAGCTTAACACATCTATCACATCACAGGTCACATGTGTACCGTTTCTTTTGTGTGGTGAGAACATTTAAAATGTCTTCTTAGCGTTATTCAAGTGTATGAAACAGTATTACTAATTATAATCACCATGCTGTAAATTAGATCCCCAAACTTGTTAATTGTATAATTAGAAGTTGTACCCTTTGACCAATATTATCTCCCCATTTCCTGGTAACCACCAGTCTTCTCCCTGTTTTTCCGAGTTTGGCTTTTTTAGGTCCCACATATGAGTGATATCAGACAGGATTTGTCTTTGTCTGGTTTATTTCACGTTTGATGCTGCGCTCTTGAGTAGAAGGCAGTCTGGAGGGAGAATCTTCCTTCTGGAGAGGGAGTCTCTTCCTTCTGGAGAGCCATTAAGAGTTTTCTCTTAAAACTTTCAGCTGCTTGCATGACCCCCATTCACATTATGGAGAGAAATCTTCTTTACTCATGCTCAACTGGTTTAAATTTTGATCACATCTAAAAGATACCTTCATAGCAACATCTAGACTGTTGTTTGACCAAACAACTAGGTATCTCAGCCTAGCCAATTTGACACATAAAATCAACCACCCCAGGGGCAAAATGTCTCTAGGGGAAAACAATAACATTGTTAAAATTGAACTGGGGTTTTTAAAATCCAAGACCAATGTGTTTGTGGACTGGTGGAAAAAAATTGGTTTGATAACCAGATGATACGTGTTCTGGTGCCGTTTTTAGTTACTCTCTGGCTATGTGACTTTGGGCAGGCACTTGACATCTCTCAACCTTGTGTCTGTGATACATAAAATCAATAGGCTGGACTATAGGCATTAGTTAATTCATTTTTTTTTAATGGATTCAACAAAAACTTAATGAGTTTCTAAGATAGGCCCACCTGGGTCTATGCCAGTATTAAAAGTTTTCTAGAGGTTTGCATTATAGAGACAGCTTAGTGAATTATTACCAAGTTCGATTTTAAGAAGTAGAACAACAGTTTTATAGCTGATCTGTTTTTGCTTTGCTTTTTTTTTTTTTGTTTTAATTTTTCTTCCAGTATGAGGAGCTTCTATTCCAAGACCTTTCTGCATAAAAAGCTGGAGGCTAGGATTTAAAATATTGATTTTTGCTGAGTATAGCTCTTGCTTGAATGTGATGGGTTCTTTGGTTAATGTCTAATCAATGACAAGGCAGAGCTATATGGTTTAACGAAAAATATCATTTAAATAATAAAAACATAAGTGGCTTCCTGGCCTTTAATCATCACTCCCAGAAAAGAAACATATTTTATAGCTATTTAAAACCACAAAAAGGCTAATCGGAACTTTTAAAATATAGTGCATTCAACAATGTATTATATGTATTATATTTAAACATATTGAATAAAATAAGGACTAAGCCTCTGAAGTAAAACCAAGTTTCGTTGACATGAGTCTACTCTCCTCTTCCACCCAGCTCTCCTGTGAGAGGACCGGAGAGGACTCGAGGGGCAGGGAGACTGAAAGGTGGGAAGAAGAAATGGCAGCCACCCCATCTCTGGAAGTAGGGAGAGAAGGATGCGTCCCTGTGTCCCCAGAACTCTCCATGTCCAATATCCTCAGATACGGCCTATGAAATGGATGCCAACTAACAAAAATTTCCTGGAATCATGGCTTGCTGTCCTGGGATTCTCAGACATTTCAGAACCTAGAAAATTCTCATCTATATTGAAAACCACCACCTGGAGTGCCAAGCTGAGCCAGTGGATTCAAATCTCCATCTGGACCCCTGGGGCTTTGGGGTAGTCATTTTGATAAATTCTTAAAGTGATGTCTGTGTGTTTTACATGACTGAACTTCCAGACTCCATGTATGGAGTCATGGTGGAAGGGTTACAATGGCACACAGCAAGAGCCCATTAAATAGTATATTATATTTAAAGCTTGAACTGATTTAAGAAGTCACATCCATTCTCCCATGTTAATCTTTAAATTTGTCTTAACATTCCTTTCCATCCAGGGCAAGATCTCACTTGACATAAATCTCTTAGATCTGGAAGGAGAGGTAAGGAAGGAGTGTTTTTAAATTCCTTAAGTGTCAAGCTTTGCTGTTCAGAAGTGAAATCAGGATTTGAATTCCTATTTTTCAAGACATTCGGTGATTTAATTATATACAATATGCAGCCTTTGGGATAAGCAAATACTCGAGACCTCAGCACTGAGAAGACGTTGCAAGGTCGTAGTTCTTTTCAATGCCCAAGTTATCACAGCCAGAAATTATGTCCCTTCAAAATTTCCCCTCAGTGTTCCCAGGCAGCCGTTGTGGGGGTGATCAGGGTTGGGCCCCGCACCCTGTTCTTCTCTGTCCTCTTGGTCAAGCCCCTCACTTTTGCTTTCATGGCCACGACACTCAAGATGCATGCTGCTTCTAACACTGTTGTCACCAGCCAGCAAGAATACTGTTAGACCCTGGCCTTCAGGGGAAGGGGACCTCTCTTTTGCCTAGTGTCCAAAACATGAGGCAAATCCATTCCTAATTTCCCATAGCCTAGCTGGAGCACAAGTTAGATGTTACTTGGTAGGTGCTCAAGTAAAGGAAGAAATGCTCGAGGATGAAAAACTATCAAAGAAGAAAACAAAACAGAACAAAAAACATAGGCAATTTTCAATTGTACTAAAAGTGTCTCCTTTTAGATCCCACAGGCCCAAACTTCAGGGTCTCCATCAGCCTGTCTTCAATACGCAGGGCTCTGTTCCCACCTGCTCCCCACTTTCTGCCCAGCCCATCTCATCACTGGCTGAAGTACCCCTATGTTTCAGAATCTATAGCAACCCCACCCCACCCCCGCCATCTTGGCTGTGGAGAGAAGAGGCCATGATTTTCCTCGCCTTCATGGAAAGCCTGCTCCTCACGATTGCCCTCTTGTAATGGAGGCAGTAGGAATATCTTATTTTTGTTTGTTTTTTAGGTGTATTTACTTGTAGATATACTTCCATTTTTTAAATTATTATTGCAGAATAAACCCCACCCAGGTTTAGTTCTGTGAATGTCATGTAGGTCCCACCTATGTACTTTTCCAGAGCCTATGTTAATCTTAAACAAACAAACAAACAAAGAAACAAACAAACAAACTAGTCAATAGTCCACTTGGGATGACTTCGTTCTTTTTCTCTACCAGGACATTAAAAAAAAAAAATCTCTGCCTGTCTTTTTCTCTCCCTCTATTGTGTCTTCATATTCTTGCAAACAAATGGTCATTGGAGAATACATAGAACTCTAAATAATCTAAGGAATTTTAATCCCCCACTTAAGGAAATTATTTCGTTCTGTTAAAACATGTATCTTGATTAGGTCATTAAAAATAGCTCCTAACTTCTTAGCTTGGAGGTTCACCATCGTTCACCTTCTTGCATTTAGGTCTTTCTCTAGAATGATAAGTAGGCACTTAAGTTTCCTTTTCTCCATCTCAGAACAAATGGAGAGTTTTTCTTAAAGGTAAATTCACCACTTAAGAAATACAAGCAGCTCAAAACTTTGAACATAAAAATTTTCCAGATTAAAAAAAAAAGTATTTACATCCTAACAATGCCCTTTCTAAGCATTTATCCAAGAGAAATGAAAACAGATATCCACACAAAGACTTATACAAGCAGGTTCATAGAAGTTTTTTGGTAATAATTCGTAACTAGAAACAACCAATCAGATGGTTGATGGATAAACAAATTACAATTAATAAATACAACTGAACACTTCTCAGCAATGAAAAAGAACAAACTACTATTTTTACCCAGTGGTATGGATGAATCTTAAAAGCATCATGTTTAGAAAAAGAGGCCAGACTCTTTCAAAAGGCTACACCCGGAATTTATGTGACATTTTGGAAATTAGGAACAGAACATTAATCAGTGGTTGCCAGGGCTGGGTATCAGGAGAGACGATTAGCTGTTAAGGGCATTAAAGAACTTTTAGCAGTGATGAAAATATTCTGTATCTTGACAGTGGTGATGGCTAAACTCATTGAACTTAGAAAGTTCACTTAAAAAGTGAATTTTCCTGAAGGTAAATAGCTCATTAAACCTGACTTTAAAAAACTACTTACTGGGGCACCTGGGTGGCTCAGTCAGTTAGGCATCTGACTTTGGCTCAGGTCATGACCTCCGGGTTCGTGGGTTTGAGCCCCGTGTCGGGCTCTGTGCTGACATCTCAGAGCCTGGAGCCTGCTTCAGATTCTGTGTCTCCCTCTCTCTCATCAACTCCCCTGCTCATGCTCTGTCTCTTTCTCTCAAAATAAATAGGCATTTAAAAAATTTTTTTTAAATGAAGAAATGGCTTGAAGAAGTCAAGCAACTTACTCAAGTTAAGTGGCCAGCTGGGAAGTGAACCCACATTTGCTGAGTTTCTGCCCAGCACTAATACCATTCTCCCACACTGCACATATCAGTAGAGATCATTTTTTTTATTTAATGATTTTTTTTGCATGCGAAAATAATCATCTTTTATAAGGATTTAAACAAAGAGAAGTTAAAAATTAAAAAAAGAAAAAACTCCAAATGTTCCTGTTCCACAATAATCATTAACATTAGATGAACACTATTCTGGACACTTCTCTATGTATATATTCAGAGAGAAGTATAGATGTACCAATTCTTCCTATTGAGCAGTGTTGTACCAGGAAACATTCTAGGCCCTGAGGATATAGAGCTCAAGACAAAATCTTTCCTTTTGTGGAGCTTGTTCCAAAAAGGGAGAAAAAAAAGTACTAGTTCAAAAAAAAAGTGTAGAATAGGGACACCTGGGTGCCTCGGTCAGTTAAGTGTCTGACTCTTGACTTTGGATTAGGTTATGATCTCACAGTTCATGAGATTGAGCCCCCATTGGGCTCTGTACTGACAGTGCGGAGCCTGCTTGGGATTCTCTCTCTCACTCACTCTGCCCCTCCCCTGCTCACACATGCCCCCCCTCAAAATAAGTAAATAAACTTTAAAACAAGACCACAGAATAGAATTTCAGTTAGGAAAATATCTATGAAGAAAAATGAAAATTGCTAAGAGAACGGAGAGCGACGGTGGGAGAAATTTTAGATTTATTGATCAGTAAAAGTTTCTCCGTGGAAGTTTTTTCTTTTGAGCAGAAGCCTGAGTGAATTGGCCTGCTAAGTTCCTGTGGATGGGTCTGCTGCAAATCTGATCTGTCTTCCCTTGTAGGTAAGGGACTTTTTTTCCCTTGCTGCTTTCATGATTCTTTCCTTGCCTGAGTATTTTGTGAATTTGACTATTGCTATGCCTTGTTGATGGTCGTTTTTTGTTGAATCTAATGGGGGTCCTCTGTGCTTCCTGGATTTTGATGTCTGTGTCTTTCCCCAGGTTAGAAAAGTTTCCTGCTATGATTTGTTCACATAACCCTTCTACCCCTCCTTTCCTCTCCTCCTCCTCTGGGACCCCTATGATTCTGATGTTGTTCCTTTTTCATGAGTCACTGATTTCTCTAATTCTTTTTTTTTTTAATTTTTTTAACGTTTATTTATTTTTGAGACAAAGAGAGAGAGAGAAAGAGAGCGTGAATGGGGGAGGAGCAGAGCGAGAGGGAGACACAGAATCCAAAGCAGGGTCCAGGCTCTGAGCTGTCAGCACAGAGCCCGACGCGGAGCTCGAACCCACAAACTGTGAGATTGTGACCTGAGCCGAAGTCGGAGGCTTAGCCGACCGAGCCACCCAAGCGCCCCTGATTTCTCTAATTCTTAAATCGAGCTCTTTTCCCTTCATCTCCCTCTTTTTTTCTGCTTCGTTATTCTCTATAAGTTTGTCCTCTCTCTATATATCGCTGATTCTTGGTTCTGCCTCGTCCATCCTTGTCACCACTGCATCCATCCGTGATTGCAGCTCAGTTATAGCATTTTTCATTTCATTCTGGCTATTTTTTACTTCTTTTATCTCTGCAGAAAAGGATTCTAATCTATTTTCGACTCCAGCTAGTATTCTTATTATCGTGATCCTAAATTCTGGTTCAGACATCTTGCTGGTGTCTGTGTGGGTGAAATCCCTGACTGTCGTTTCTTTGTGCTCTTTCTTTTGGGGTGAATTTCTTTGTTTTGTCATTTTGAAGGGAAAAAAGGAACTAATGAGGTAGAAAAATTGAAATTAAAAAAATTAAAATTAAAAACACACACACAAATCGAATAAATGATGCTAGATCCTAGGTGTGTTTTGGTCTGGGTGTTGAAAGTGGTTTGACAGATTAGAGAAAAAAATGGGTGGGGAGGAAATCGTTTGAGAATTTGAGAAAAATGAATACACTGAAGTAGACTAAAATGAGATGATGGGAGTAAAATAGCATTTGAAAAAAATTACATGAAAGTAAAGAATATAGTAGAAAAAAATTAAAGAAAAATAGTTTTAATAAAAATTAAAAATAAAAATGAATTTTTTTCTCTTTCTGTATTCAAGAAAAAGAAAAGAAAAAAAAGAGAAAAAAGAAAAAAAAAGGAAATCATTTGAAAATTTGAAAAAGTGAATACACTGTAGTAGACTAAAATAAAATGATGGAAGTAAAATAGAATTTGAAAAAAATTATACAAAACCAAAAAATATAGTAAAAAAAATTAAAGAAATATTTCTAATAAAAATTGAAAATAAAAATGAATTTTTTCTCTGTGTTCAAGAAAAAGAAAAGAAGTGAAAAAGAAAATTGAATAGATGGACCTGCTAACAGGTTGAAATAGGACTGAAGTTACTTCGTTTTTCCCTAGAAGTCAGACTATGAAGCGCTTTATAGTCCATAAACTAAGCAGGCGGAGAGACTTGTGTTCCTGATGAGCGAAGTTGGCCCAGTTGGGCGAGGCTCAGTGTAATGGCTCCTTTCTCCACTAGATGGCGCTGCTCAGCTTACTGGGGTGGAGTGTTGCAGCGCTCTTAGGTACTTTTGCGCATGCGCGGGAGCGGTCAATGTGGAGTCACCCAGCCATTCAATCTCTAGCATGGGAACTCTGTTCTCTCCGATCAGCAGTCGCGCACCCGTCCTCTGTCTTCAGCTTTCGTCCACTCCCCGCGTCTTCACTGTCCGTGACCAAGCCCCAGGCAGTAACTCTCTCCCGAGTTTTGTCTCAGATGCGGCTGTTTCCCCTGACCCCTTACTTCCGAAGGACTGCGGCTTTGACCCGTTCCACCCCTCTGTGGGCAGGTCTCACCGAGCAATGGACGAATGAGCAATGGCCTAATGCTGGCTGCACCCAGGAAGGCCTGCTGGACCCTGCTGCTGCCAGAGCCCCGAGACTACGGCCAGGTGCCAGCCTGCCCCAGAAAAGTTCGCGAGACAATGTAGCAGCAGCGTTTCAGGGATTATGGGCACCAGGCTTCACCCTCAACGACCTTGTTCCAGCACCAGCGAACGTGGCCGTTTTCTGGGGTTTGCTTGGCCGTCTCTACCAAAATGTCCTTCCAGCAATGGAACCACTTTTCCCCATGTGGCCCAAGACCCTCCTGGACCCCATTCTGCTCCTGGAGATTCGCCTTTCCCCCCCAGAGCACCGCCAGGTATCAGCTGCAGAGTTGCAGACTTTGCGCTCCCCTGAGAAGCCTGAGTAAATTGATGGAAGGATCCGTGAAAACATCTGGGGGAAGAGCCTTCCAGGAGGAGAAGGTAAGTGTGAAGGCTCTGAGGTGGGAACGGACCTGGAAGGTGGGAGGTGTGGCAAACTGCCCCCTCTTCCTGTGAGGTACTTCCTTCACCCGGCCTGGGGAGGTCCTACCCTTTTCTTTAGCTGCGGATCGTACGGGGTATTGCAGTGTCACTAGTTCACTTTAAAATGCTTCTGTAGGGGCGCCTGGGTGGCGCAGTCGGTTAAGCGTCCGGCTTCAGCCAGGTCACGATCTCGCGGTC
>NW_024412428.1:16968625-17044983 GCF_014898765.1 Herpailurus yagouaroundi | reverse complement strand
AGAGCCTTGTATTTTTAGACATTAAGATATATCTCTTTATAATGCCTCCACAAAAGGTTTACAGAGTGCCTCGTCTAGGCAGTGCATACATGAAGCCAAAGCAAATAAACATAAAATGCTCGTAGCCAGGTGTGTGGTATCATGCAGAGAGATTCCATCCATCAAGTGCATGTTTAGTCTGCAGATGCCTGGGAACCAATGTGACAGAACATACGGTGATGTTTTTACTGCAAAGTTATTGATGGATGAGGAGACAGAATAATAGAATGTCAGAACTGGACGGGGTTCCAAGAATATGAATGACTTAGCCAACTTGAAGCCTGTTCTCAGCTGAGGTTCACTGGGCTTCCTGACCAGGCCTTTCCACCCTGCAGTTGCCTCTCAACAGCACACTGGAGGCCACAGCCATGAGCTGGAGGAGAAGCAATGTAACCTGGAGTGCACAGGGGCGCAATACGCACGGATGGGTCTTGAGAAGGGTCACTGCCATCTTGGACAAAGGATCACAAGGCTGTATCTGCACTGATCTGTGGTTGTGGCACTATAAGTGAATTTTTTCTTTGTTTTCTCCATCTTCCAAGTTCTCTGTAATAAGAATATCATCATAATAATAACTAAATTTATTAAGATTCCACAGTGGGCCAATATTATACTTTTCATTTAATTTTCAAAACAGCCATATAAAATAAAAGGATGCTATTATCCTGATTTAATATATGAGTCTTGCTGAGAGTGAAAAAGACAAAAGGGGCGCCTGGGTGGCGCAGTCGGTTAAGCCTCCGGCTTCAGCTCAGGTCACGATCTCGCGGTCCGTGAGTTCGAGCCCCGCCTCGGGCTCTGGGCTGATGGCTCAGAGCCTGGAGCCTGCTTCCGATTCTGTGTCTCCTTCTCTCTCTGCCCCTCCCCCATTTATGCTCTGTCTCTCTCTGTCTCAAAAATAATTTTAAAAAAACGTTAAAAAAAAAAAAAAGAAAAAGACAAAAGCCCCAAGCTCTGTAACTCTTGAAAAATACAACTTGGATTGGAATCTATGTCTGTATTTAAGCTTAAGTCACAGCTACCATGTATTTTTCTAAAAAATAAAAATATAATTTAATTTGTAAATATTTTGCATTACAAGTTTTTTGGCTAAAAAGCTTCCTTTCAGCAAAATTATGTATGACACAGGTTCGGGCTTCTTCAGTAGAACGATATCATATGTTGTTACCACAGTTAGGCAAAACGTTAGAGCTATCCAAACTCAGTTGTTTAATCTTTTAAAGATGAAAGAGATATATGGCCCTAAAAATGAAGGGGAAAATGTAAAATTTCATCATGTTCAAAATTATCAACATATAGAAGCCATATTCACGTCTTAAGATCCTATTGAATTCAAAGGGCTTTCGACGCAGACAGAACATATCTGCACGTATCTTAAGAAACAAAGAAAGGTAATGTGGAATCAAGTGATGGATCTCAGTGAGAGTTGAAGACCAAGCTGACTGAGAATAGCTAACGTGAGCCACAAGACTAATCCTCTTCCAGGTTCAAAGCCGTGATGTAATAACAAGAAATCTCAGCTCATGCAGAGAGTGTTCGCAGCAGAAATCGCCCATGGTTCTTTCCAGTCACTACCCCACCATAGATTAGTTGTGCCTGTTTTTGTCCCTATGTAAATAGAATCATGCCACAGGTACTATTTTGAGACTGGCTTCTTTCAATCAACATTATGTTTGTGAAATTCCTCCGTGTTGTGGGTGTTTTTTTATCCTCCTTGCCTGAATTCTGCTGTGTTAATATTCTGCAATTTATGTTTCTCTTCTACTGTCGATGGGCATTGAGGCAGTACTGACACGAACATTCCAATACTTGCCTTTCAGCGAACATGCGTATGCATTTCTGTTGACGCGGCATCAGATAGGGGACTTGCCACGTCATAGATGTGTATACAGTTACCTTTAATGGACACTGGCAAACACCTTTGCGAAGTCACTGTACCAATGTGCCATCCCACCAGCAGTGTGTGAGGTTTCCTAGTACTCCACATACGTTTTTGTAGTTTTTTATCTTTTTTATTTTAACTGTGTTGGTGAGTATATTGTGGCACCCCGGTCTGTTTATTTATGTTTCTGGAGCCTAAGATTGTGAGCGTCTTTGAATATCTTTATTGATTATTTGGATATCCTCTTGTGCGAAGTGCCTGTTCAAGTCTTTTGTTTGCTTGAAGATTTTATTCTTTGACTTTTTTGTACTGTTTTCTATAAATTTCTCTAAATAGATAGATCTCTATATTATCTATCTATCATCTATCTATCTATCTATCTAGGGAAAGAATATATGCCAGATTAACGTAGGACAAATAAGTATTTCTATTTGGATATATATGTGTGTATATATATATATATATATATATATATATATATATTACAGTATATTTTCCTACTCAGTGGATTCCATTCTCTCTTCATTATTACATTTTTATAAACGCAAATTCTTACCTTAGTGTTAAGGTTTTCCATTGCATCAATATTTTTTATGTTATATTTAGGATGTTTTGTACCTTATTTAAGAAATCTTTGTTTATTCCAAACATGGCAAGATCTCGTAACTAGTTTTATAAATATTTTGTATTATGGGGGGTGCCTGTGTGCCTCAGTCGGTTAAGCATCCGACTTTGGCTCAGATCATGATCTTGTGCTCCATGAATCTGAGCCCTGTGTCAGACTCTGCTGACAGCTCAGAGCCTGGAACCTGCTTCAGATTCTGTGTCTCCCTCTCTCTCTGCCCCTCCCCCACTCACATTCTGTCTCTCTCTCAGAAATAAATAAACATTAAAAAAATTAAAAATAATACATATTTTGTATCATAAAAGGAAAAACCATTCACTGTAGAAAATGTACAAAATTTAGAAAGGTACAAAGAAGAACATAAAAATCAACAGCAATCTCACTTTGAGGAAGATAATTGCTATTATCGTTTTCTATTATTGTAGTTTTAGTTGCGTGTGTGTGTTTGTGTTTTACATAATGAGTATCGCTGTATATACACTCTTATCATGCACTTTCTCTTTTTTACCCATTTACTCATATTACTTAAAATTATTCAAAAATTTCTCTTTGTAATGATTGTATGTCCTATAAAAATCACATAACTTCTCTAAGGAGTCCATTACAAATACTATATATATGACATATAATTATTATAAATAATGAGGTGAACATTCATGCAAATATTTTTAAACTACATCTAGTAAGTATTTATAATAAAATTACTAAGGTCGGAGGTCTAAATATTTGTTTAGTTCCTTGATGACGATCGTAGAATGCCTTTCAGAAAAGCTATAGCAGTTGGTTATTTCATCAGTGTTGAGAGAGGACCCGCCTCACTATATCCTTGCCAATATTGGTAAAACAGACCTGTGACAATGTAATACCAAGAACAATAACTTATTTTAATTTACATTTCTTTGATCTTAAAACGCTGGATATTTTTTCAAACATTTATTAGTCATTTGTACATCTTATTTTGTGACATATTTATATGCTTCCTTCATTAACTTTTCAGAGTTCCAACTTGGTTTATAGGACTCCAGCTAATGTTTAACAATAATGTGCATTTCTTTGTGTGTAAGTGTATGTGTTTAAATACATAGGAAAAGATCTGGAAAATAAGCTACTGAGATTACACAGGTGACAAAAGAGATTTCGAACCTTGTATGAAATATTTGAATGAGCTACGTATGTAACTAACGAAAACTTGATTTTTAAAAAGCATATCCTAGTTTATTGTATGATCTCGGCTGCTGGTTTTGCTTCCATAAGATGTGAGCAACTCTTTGTTCTTTGATGTTAAGAGCTGCAACTTTTCACCCATATAACTGAAGTGCTGTAGCTCAGGGAGGTCTGTTCACTTTTACCTTGCGGGCCACCCCACAAGATTTGTAGTGCCTGCCTGGAGAGCAGAATTGACCGAGATTCTGCAGCTTATTGATGAGTTATACTTGTCATGAGATTGAGGGGCACGAGGAGTGGACGGACAGCAGGAGTCCCAACCAGCGACCATCTCTACTCTAGATACTTTGACTTTATAATTGTGCTATATTTTAAATGAGTCGGGAGGCAGGGATAGTACAGAGGAACACAACAAATAATTTAGCACACAGGGCAAATTTTAAAATCAGAAGCCTCTTTAATGTTACCAGAAACAAAGTAGGAGACGTATGCAAGTGTTCTTAGCTGTTTAATGATATTCACATTTCGTTGTCACTTGATTTAAGTATAGAGTTGCTACTTTGTC
The DNA here is from genome assembly GCF_014898765.1 of Herpailurus yagouaroundi. Taxonomy (NCBI): domain Eukaryota; kingdom Metazoa; phylum Chordata; class Mammalia; order Carnivora; family Felidae; genus Herpailurus; species Herpailurus yagouaroundi. Next base: position 17,040,708 of record NW_024412428.1, on the reverse strand, counting down.
TAAGTAGTTTTGGAATATTCTCTTCTAGTAAGGCAGTCTCTCCCTGAAACTCAAGATGTCATTATTTTGTTATATGATGACAGTTGCTAAATCATTTCTGTCCGTTAATATGCCATTAGCTGCACTATTTCACAGAGTGTTCTTTCTGAGATGCAGAGGGCGTGTTTTACGTGGGGATATTCTTTTTAATCATTTCAAGGCTACCACCTATACTCAACCATGTAGGTGACAAAGAGACGGCTGGAGACACAGGTCCTAAGCCCTAATCATTTGGATGTGCTTTTGAACTTCTTTATGCATCGAGAGATGCTTCTAGAGACAATAAACTTGAAGAGTCAGGTAAAATGCTAGCAATGGTCTTTGAAGCCCTAAGGGGCAGTGAAAGTAGAGTGAGACACAATAGGTAATTTAACAGAGAGAAAACATATTTCTGGGCTTTAACTGGAGCAAATGCCCTCAGGCCACTTTAGTATGATTATTGCTGAGACCACCACAGGCTACAGAGCTTGGCTATATTAATCCTTTGATTTCAGTCCCTGTTGTCGGATTGTTGACTCACAAGACTTCAACTCGGGCTCTCAGCAGCCATCACATCATCATCAGAACAATAGCTACAATTTTATTGAGAACTTAGGAAGAGTTCAAAAATAGTAGGTGCTATAATTGTTATTCTTCTGTTCAGGCTCTGTGCTAAGGTACTTTTATTAAGGCACACTAATTCACCCTTCACAGATGACGGAATTGAGCTCATGGATGTGAAGCGACCTGCTGAGTGTCATGGGGCTGCAGGTGGTAAGGCTGAGATCCGAACCCAGTTCTGTGAAGTGCAGAGGCCACGAGCTCAGGTGAGATGCTCCACTCTATCTTTGTCCTGCTACCCGTTCTTCACAACTCTGCCATCTATAAGCCTCTGTTCACACCCTGCTATGGTAGGCAGAATGATGGAGCCCCAAAGATGTCCACATCCAAATCTGCAGAATCTGTGAATATACTACTTTATATTGCAAAAGGGGATCAAAATTACAGATGGAAATAAGGTTGCTATCAACTGACCTTGAGTTTAAGAGATTATCCTGGATTATCAAGGTGGGTCTACTGTAGTCACAAGGAGTCAGAGTCAGAAAAGGAGATGTGAGGAGGAAGCACTCAGGGTGATTCCGTCGGGAAGGACTCAACTGGCCATGGCTCACTTTGAAGAAGGAGGGAGAAGCCATAAATCAAGGAAGGCAAGAGGCCTCTAGAAACTGGAAAAAGCAAAGATATGGATTCTCTCTACGATGATTAATGTTATATACCAATATGACTGAGCCACAGGGTGCCCAGATTAAGTATTATTTCTGGGTGTTTCTAAGGTGTGTCCAGATGAGATTAACAATATGGCTGGTGGCCCTGTGATAGAACTGTGCTCGGACAGTGGCCTGGGTGTGGGTCGGGCTGAAGCAGCAGAGGTAGGGTTGATCGCGACCAAGTCTGTGTTGTAGGAAGTAGCACAAGCAGTGATCACATGACACATGCATCCAATGTAATACCCGTGGACTCTCTGAAGACCAAGAGGACGAAAGGGCCTCTTAAGCTTACAAAATCTGGGTGTACATTTTTGATGCAACTTCAGTGGCTCAATCGACTGCTGTGGTTGCAGGAAGATGATATGTTTTTGTAAGAAAGGGAGTGACATGCTCATAGTTGCGTTTTAGAAGTGGCTCTACAGAAGGTGGAGTAAAAGATGCTTTAGAGAGGGGAGACATAGCACAAAGTCACTTAGAAGATTGATGCAAAAGTCCGTGGGAAAGATAATAAGGGATTTACTGGAGGCAGCAACAGCTGACGAGGAAGGGGAATGGATTTGGGGAGATCTTTGAGACAGGATTAATAGGAATTGGTGACAGAATGAAGAGAGGCCGAGAAACCCCTGGTGGGACTGGAGATACGATTATCTGTCGATGGGGAGTACGGGAGAGGCAGCAGGTTCCCGGTGAGGTCTTGTCTTTGCAGAGATGGTGAGCAGTGAGCAGGCAGAGACAGGCCAGCGTCAGGCCACATCTGAGGGGACAGTACCTGGCACTACAGACTTGGGCACTGAGCCCCTTCTCCCCTTGGCCTGAAAGGCTTAAGGATGCAGAGCAACCTTAAGGATTTTGCTGTGCTTTTCACCATGGGACCTTGAGACACTCTTAACAGGTTTGTGTCTTAGTTTTTCCATCTTGGATACCATAAGAAAGTTCTTGGGTAAAGATTTACGAGCTGATGCTTGCAAAGTCCTTTGAGAACCTGCGCTGAGGCTCAGTACAAATTACTTTTTTAAGGATTGGTGAATGCTTGCAGTTGGCAGGTTAGCCTGAAGAGGGAGAAAGACGGGAAAAAAAGTTCTTTGAAAAGAGAGCTTCCTATGATTGTTTTGACTGGTGGGTAGAGATGGAGAGAAGGGAGAAGGGACGCGGGAGGGAACGAATTGCCCCAGCGGTGCTACCAGGATGCTGTTTCTTCAGGCTGGGCTGCAGGTGGGCTGCAGACAGCGGGCGATCAGTATAATGCAGAGGCATCACGTGGGCTTGTTCTGGGGAAGCAGGGTTCAATTCTTCTCTCTCGGAATCATTTATGGTTTTTGTAAGTGCTTGCCTATGGACTTCAAAGGGTTAAAGCAGGACCTTAAGATAATCAGGCCCAGGCTATCAGCACATCGCAGGGGCTTGCTCCGCTCTGACAAGGACGGAGTGCGGAGCGGTCATCAGGAGCCCACCTCTAACTGTTTCAGCAGACAGAAATAGGCTTCCTCAGGCTGCAGAAAGTGGCAGGTAATGAGGGCTCCTTTTTGCTGAGCATTTTTCAAAATGAAGTTAGAAGCGGATCGATGAATCGTTAGCAAATGGTACACACGGTGATGAAATGGGGGAGGGGCATAAGCCAAGCACTGGACCATTTATACCTCAAATTGTCTGAACGTGCGTGTCGTTTGGGTTTCATTTGTCTGTTATTAACTTTAATGGCTGCTGGGACTAAGGAGCGGCACCTCAGGTTTGTCATTCTCTTTGATACGCTTTTTCATATGCTTGTGCGGTTATTTTTAGTCTACGTCTCACATTCTGACCTCTCAGATTCTGTTCAAAAGCAGACTTCTGTCATAGGATGTTAGCATTAAAGAGCCTCCTAAAAGATCCTCCTTTTCATTTTATACAGAAGGAGACTGAGGCTTGGAGAGATTCTTGGATTCTGAATTGCCCAGCTAATTAGTGGCAGAGGCAAACACTTAGCAGCCTCTCGTCTCAAAACAGTATCCATTTCTCACTTCCGTACAGCACGTCCCGACCTGCTGTACCATCGCCTGACACCTGGTGACCTATGTTATCATCCCAAGTGGGTCACCGTCAGCAGGGGACTAACAACTACAAGCCCAAAGTAAATGTCTGAGAAGACGTCTTGGATGCTCAAAGGAAATGCGGAGAAGACATAAAGAATGGGCAGTGAGAGAGCCAGAAGGAGTCAGGGAGCCACGAGTTGTCTTTGGTGTGTTAGTCAAGCCCATGGGAAGGAGTCATGCCAGCCCCACTCAGTTCATCCCAGAACGACGCCAGGGAGAGCAGCAGTGGTGCCCAACCACGTAGGTGGCCTCCTGTTGTCCTCCTAGGAGGCTTCATGTTTCACCCTGGTTCTGTTTACACTCCCTTTTCATTTGTGGGCTTTTCTAGGGCAGCTGGGTCTGCTTTCTTTAGAAAGTAGGGTGCAATTAGGTGGATGCATTTGCGATAATAAAGTTCTATAACAATCATAGAGACTGTGACACCAAATACCTAACAAATACCTAATTCCCTGTGCTTCTGTAAATCTTGTTGCTTGTGAGACTGGATTTGAACTTTTTTTTTTTTTTTTTTTTTTAAGTAACAAAAATGTTGTCTATAAGACTTGTTTCTTTTCTGGTTCATTTCCACTGCTTGCCAAGATTGCAGGAACTGGTTGGCCTCTTTTATTATCTTAAATTCATTGTTTTATTTATGTATTTATTGCTATTACCTATCCAGAGGGGAGCCATCCAGCAACAAAATACAACCCATGAATTTCATTCTGACTTCCGCCTCTGGATTGCCATTTGAGCAGCTAGAATTTTGGGGGTGGAATACAATAGCTTGAGAGGAAAAGTAAGCAGGTGAGCAATCGTGTTTCTTGGTCCTATACCTGGACTAATTAAGCCTCCAAAAGTTTGGGAGTGGGTCAGTCAGGAGGGTGAGAGATGAGCTTCTGAGATGGTCTTATCAGGTTAAATTGGTGTCACTGGACAGTTCCGGACTTTGAGGGTGTGATAGAATAAAACAGCAACATTCATCCGTTTCTTCCTCTAGCAGATAGCTAGAGGACCGGAGGCCCAGTGTTAGGTAAATCCATCCAGGTTTCTGGATCCCTGTGGTGATGCTAACCTACTCCTGACATTCTTGATGGACGGTGGCCCCGGTGCTCCCAGGGGAGCGGGGGCGTTGCTGTCACTGCCAATGGGCACCAACATTGATGCTGTCAAATTTGCCCTTTTCTAGTAGCTTCTGCCCATTCCAACAATTTCCAAAGTAACAGCTAAGATGAAAAATACCGGAACTAATTTCTGGACCAAGTCATTCAATGTCCTAGAAAAACTGTAGTGGGCAATAGAGCTTTTATTTAGTTACTTTCAATAATTTCTCCCTCTCACTTAGTCATTTGCACTGATGAAAACAGGCTGTTGCTCTATCTGAATCTAGTCTCCAGGTGATGCTTCTAGCAGATTCCCTCCTAGAACCATACATTTTCACCCTGATCAATCTCACATACCCTGAGTCCTTATCCCACTTCTCTCCCATCTTGGTAAGCTCCTTCCCCATCCGGTAGAGTCAGAACAGGGCCAAAAGGGCATAGAAAAATGGGTAAGAGGATGGTTCTTATTTTTGTAAACAGCTGTGCTCTCTTACTCTGAAGCTGGCAATCAACCTGTTGGTGTTCAGTCACATTTCTTTCGCCCCAAACCCTCAGTTTCTCATGGAAACATACCTTGGCAAGGCAACACTGCCAGCCGGTCAGTTATAATCAGACATTTTCAACTGGATAAAACACACTCCTCACAACCGTGTGCCGAGATTCCTGTTGTGTCTTACTGGTGTCTTTAGTGGTATTCTCAGGGAAACTGAGTCAAAGATTTGGCATGCTAGTATTGTTGGGGACAGCTCTGGATAATACTTGTGAGGAAGTGAGGAAGCAAAACTGGGAGAAGCAAGGAGAAAAGTTGAATGGCAGTAGGGTTGCAACAGAAACTAACACCCATCCCGAGCGGAGCTTGGGACTAGGAGGGCCTTTTAGACGGTCTGGAATTGAGGTCAGGAGGCTGATTATATGACGTAAGCTGCCAATCATTCTCCCCCCTCCCATTCCTGGATAACCTTGGACAAGGCTCCTGCCTTCACAGGAGGACAATTCCCAAAGAGGGAGTGAGTAGTTAATACTCATGGTCGCTGGCGGAATGAGGGCTTTGACCCAGAGGAGGGGATTCAAGTGACGGACCCTCGCATACGCCACACGTGGCAAGAGTTCTTTGTTGAGTTTGTTTCATTCCCACTGTGAGCATACCTCAAACTCTTATACTGTCTCAGGCTTCAAGCTCAGGGAAAGATAGATAATACCAGTAGGGCAAGTTTTTGCCTCTTTCCATTCCATGGTCCCTTCAGCTTGCAATCTGATGAGTGAAACAAGCAAGGTGATACAAATGTGTGGCCATGTGATCTATATTGCCAGTTGCCAACAGCGCCTCACCCTGAGTCGGTGGGAGAGGAAACGAAGCGGTGTTCAGACACTGCCCCCCTCCGCCACCGCAACGCAGATCTTACGGATACTGTTTCTTTTACATTTTCTCACTTACATTCTTTTCTTATTCTACCGGTTAAACTTCTTCTCCTATGAAATAAATCGTCCCCTGTTTGATACTTCTCACTCAGCATTCCTCCATATTTTGCTTATATCTCTTCAAGGTAACACTACTAGAAGAATAATGAGACTGCTATTTATAACTTTTTCCTACTAACACAGGCAAAATATTAAACATTCCAGTTCATTCCACCACCCCCCCCCCCAAGATTTGGGCAGATACAGTAGATTGGCTGAGTCACCAGCGATTTCCACCTCTTTCTACCGTGCCTCCCTTCCTTCTCTGCAGGGGTGACAATACCCAGGTTGCCAGAATGATTTAACTTTTCCCATTCAGGTGTACTTGTTCAGGACTCAAACTCTGAAACAAGTCAAAAGGGAAGAAAGAGGCACGCCAGTCGTCTATTTAGGGATAGATCTGGGATAGATCTAACAGGCTCCGTATGGCTCTGGTGGTAGTTCCCTGATCCCCAGACCGTGACTAAGATAGCATGGCCCTGTGATCATCAACTGTTCTTGCACATTCCTTATCGCCTCTCTTCCTGATGCTGCTGGAGGTAGCAGTTATGCTGGTGGGCTGGTTCCAGGGTAGTATTCTTGCGGTGAATCCTTCGGACTCAGCTTCTCGAAGCTTTTAAAGCACCTAATTCTTTCCATTAAATCCCTTCTTGTTTGTTAACAGAGACATAAACCCTGGTTTATAAAACCTAATGATTTTTTCTAAATGCACATCCACTTCATTTAGCCGTGTTTAGAAGCTATTTTTTGACTGCTAGTTTTGTTCGATATGTGTTGTTTAATGGTCTTAAATGGCATGATCTGCCTGTTGGATGGTCCCTGCATTTCTATCTACTCAGAGAAATTTTTTCACTTCCCATTGAGGGAAGAATCCTCTGTGATGTGCCCGGTCATTTCCCAATAAGTCCTTTTATCCTCCTTTATCTTCTCTTTCTCTTTGGCCCTTGAAATCAAGGAAAAGTGCCCAGAAGTAGATGAAATGGAACCCAGGTCATTTCCCAATAATCCTCGTTTTAGACATGTAAATTATTTTTCCAGTAGAGATGACCCTGGCCTTTTCCTGCCAAACCGAATTTTTCACTCAGAGCCCGACTCTGAGGCCAGTTGCACATGGAAGTGACAGTGACCCTCAGATGAGAGGTATCTCTCAGCCTCCCCTCACCAATTATCACGATTGCCACAAGATTAGTGTCGCCATCCCCATTCTGAGAACACTTCATTCTGATGAGAATACCTTTCTGCTTCCTGTCCTCCCAAGCTTCTTTGCAAGCCAGGCACAGCTCCCACCGCAGCATGGCTGGCCGCTGTGTTTTCCTCACTCAGAAGAGGCTGGATAGGGATCTCACTTGTGTGTCCCTTCTCATTAGTCCACTCTTTTGACCTTATAACAGAAAAACAGAAGAACCCTCTAAATCTGACTCTTATCCTAAGACTTTCTCCCCATCCGGCCCACCATCCGGGGCAGACTCTTCAGAAGACTTCCCTTATCCTGGTGATCCAACTCAAAACTTTCAGCTTCCTGGCTGACTCTGGCTAAATGCTGCAGCAGGGTCCCCTTGTCCTGGTCCTCTTGCTTTTCAGCCTTTTCCCCATCAAGTGATAACTCCTCATATTCTACAAACAGGAACATCTCCCCTCCACCTTGCGACCAAGTGTTTTGAGGGATGTGAAATAGTTCCCCTACTTCCAAACTTGGAAAGATATAAATCAAATGCACACTGACCCGGATTTATCATCTTTGTCGGAAATTTCATTCTCTGAGATCATGCGAGGCACCAGTGTGTCCCCATAGAGACCAGTTCAAATACCCTGTTCACTCTGCTGTGCTGATAACAGGCCCAGCCCTCAGGGTTATGATCAAGTGGACAGCAACCAAAGGACACAGCAGGCTGTCAAGATTGTTCCCAATGCAGGTCAGTTCATATGGGGCACCGGGACAGTGAGTTTTTCCTTTTCCAGCATATAATTCTTTCCAAACAGCAGTGCTGATGTGGAAAACAGGTGAGACAATGTGGATGTGTGCCTTTGTGATTTATTACTATGCTAATGGCCAGAGTCAGTAGAAAATTTAATAAGTCAGCAGTGCCCAGATACCCTCTCCACAAGGTCTAACTGACCTGTACAGTTTCTCCCAGAATATACTAACTTCATTCCTCCTATTTCTATAGGCAACCCCTCATATCTTTCTCTCTTTCTGTCCAATGATCTTTGAAAATGGAGCTATCAGCTTTCAGGAGTGCTGGAAGAAAATTTTAACACTTATATTTATTTTTTAGATGATTATTTAAAATTTTCTTTTATACATTTTTATACAGCACAGAAATATATTAGCATAGCTGTATATGCATATCGATTTTAAGTAAAGATACATTAATTGGCATGTGTGAGCTCGATTTTTTAAACTGATAGTAATGTATGATTAAGAGCTGAAAAACCACTGCTTTAATCAATCAACTCGATGTGTAATAGTAGTTTCGAAATTTTTGGAGCCACATAATTTATTTTTTAATTTTATAAATGATATTTTGATCATTTTTCTTCTACCTATTGATTAAAAAAGTATAATGAACAAAAAAGCTATTATGAGCTCCATAGTGCTTTAAAATTGCAATGTATTTTATCACAGTAGCCTACGCACACTTGAAAAATAATAGTACATATCTGTGTGTGAAGTATATACTTTGTACATATTATATTTGTAGATCTTTTGCAATTACCCTGTGAACTCCCAGGGGTTGTGTAGCAATGGTTAAGAAGTACTAACCCATTGGGTTTTTGTGTGCCTGATTAGCTCTTAGGTTCCCAGCCTTAAACACGCCTGACAACATATTTGTCTAAAAAGAAGTAAAGTCACTGTCTGTAAGGAAGTAGTGAGAACCAAGAAGTCTGAATCCCATTAGGGAACAATTATACCTTTTAGAAAGCTCTCTTTAGGCAAACCATTCACTAACTAGGGATATCTCTGTGGCTTATAAGAATCGCTCCAGCTTTAGAAGATGGACTGTGCACTCTGACTGGCTCAAGTATAGGGCAATAAGGATTTCTAGGGAGAGAGGTCTTTTAAATACCACACGCTGAAAATATTACACGCATCAACTTTGTGCTGCTTTTCTTTTACAAATAATAGCACTGGTCCTTATAAATTAACCTTTAAGTTGAAGACCTGACATTCATGTTTAGAGTCATGTCCCTCCTCTTTATTAAATGATGCTAAGGAAACTATGTCATTACCAGAGTTCCCCTGGGCAACAACTAAATAGAATGAAATTGACAACCGAAGGCTATCATCTCCTTTCCTTATTCCAGGCGAGGAATGGGAATGAATGCTCAAAGGAATCATTAGTTCTTTCTGGTTGTGCAGATTTGAAAGTGATCAGCTGCGTGGCTTACCAGTAATATACAAGGGACAGAAATATTTATATTTTAGTTCTCTTGTCATCTCAACTTTTCTTGAAGCTAATGGATTACATTTTTGTAACACGGCACGCACTAAAGCTTTGAAGGATTCTTTGCGGCCAAAGAAAGTCACTTAGATTTCTTCGCCACTTTCTTCTTCAGAATTTAATTTAAGGTACTGTTAAAAGGAAACTGTTTACTGTAAATGAGTCACCCTTTGCTGAAATCGTTTTGGCAAATGTACTTACAGTCCCGAAATACAACCACAACAGGAACATATTCACTGTAATTGTTTCATATGCCCCGAGATCCCATAAGTGCCCATCTGGCTCTCATGCCCTAGGTGAGGGCACTGAGGGATACGTAGCTCATTTCCACCATACGGTATTCAAAGGTTCTATTTTTTCTGCCTGAAAACCCCTCCCACCCCTGTCTATCTCCAACTAAAACCAACTGACACTAAAATTTCTGCTTAAATGGCACTTCTATGGAGAAGCCTTCCAATCTCTCATTTAAATTAGGCTCTCTTGTTATAATTCCTCATTGCACACCATATTTTCCCTCAGTGGTTCAAGTTGTTATAATTTCTTACATATTACAGCAATTTATAATACCTTGGCTATTTGTATTATTATTTGTTTCATGTAAGATATCCAAAGACAAGGTTTGTGTCTATTATATCCACATTTGTATCCCAGAATGTTACGTGGCTCATAAGGAATTCAAGAAACATTCATTGAATGATAGTTTTTTTTCTACATAATCCAACTAATGTGTATCAGAATTGAAATAGATAAAATCATCCTTTGTAGCTTTATTAAAAAGTTATCGTTCATTATTATTCTCAAAGAGAACTAAAAACCTCAATTATGTCAAGGTATTAGGGTTGTTGAAATATCTCTTTCAAGAACAAAGTAATTTAGTAAATGATAGCCTGGTTTTCTAAAGAGGCTAAATCAACCATTTGCTTTCAGGGTTGCTGCTTCTTAAAATTCTCACTAAAATGTGAATATGTATGAAGGGCAATTGGACTATACATCCTTGGTTTGGGAAAGAAAACACTTTAATATTGGACATCTTGGGGTTAGAACTTAAACCACAGTGAATATCAAGGTTTAGGTGGTCGCAGTATACCAGTAGTCTTTCCACCAATCATATTAAGAAATAAGGGGAGTCCAAAAGTTGCTCTCAATATGTACAAAAACAAAAAAACAAACAAAAAAAACCCAAGAAGCATCATAGATTCATCTTCAGTAAGATTTCACAGGATAACTAAAATGTCATATTCCTTTGATTTTGATTTGAATTAGATTAATCAAACATGATTACTCATGCTGATCAGTTACTTTTTTTGGCTATGAGCAAATGTTACATCAAATTAATCAAAAATAGAAATCTACATTTATAAATGTAGTTTGTTTGCTAGACAGTATCTTCCAAACACATAAGGGGTGATGGGGAAATATTACAAAAGGAATCCCTGATGGTAAAGAATCTAAGAACCTCATAATCAATGTCATGAGGAGAGGGACTGATATTTAGCTTTGCCAAATAACATGACAATTTTCTTACTGAAAGAAGCATAAATTAGAAAATAAATTATGAAAATCAGCATTTCCAGTTGGCCTATTAAAAAGCCTTAATTACTAACAGTTCCTGGGGAGGTCCTAAGGGTATGACATATGTTCCATAGAAATATAAATTAAGAACTTCCAGGCAGCCTAGGAAATTAATTATTTTCCCTAATTCCCAGCAAATGCCCTTGCTCTCTGCTTTACAGAAAAACTAAGTATCATCAAACAGGAACTTCCTTAGCTTCCCTGCACCGTATCTCAAGCTGGTTTGCGTCGACCTTGAGGGGATGAGATAGCCCTCCATTGTCTAAGGCTGATCTTCTGTCTGTGCCCTGGACTCCTTCCCCAACCATCTGAGGGCCACTCTGTTGAAGCACTACCCTTCCCATTTCTGGACCTTTAATCTCCATTCTCTAGCTCTCTGGCATTCTGGCTTTCTTCTGTCAGCTCTTAAACATAGCCAAGGGTCTCAATTCTTAAAAAATAAACACAAAGGTCTAGGACCACACAATATCTTCCAGGTACTAATCTCTTTTCTCCTACTGAAAGAGTTCGCTACACTTTCCATCTTCACTACTGTGCTGTTCACTACACCTGCAGTGTGGATTCAACACTCACTCTTGCACAGGAACAAATCTTGCCAAAGTCACCAGCAGTGTTTTGGGTAGAGAATTCTCAGTCCTTATATTCCTTGGATTCTAGGAAGCCTTTGATAGTATGAATGAGTCCTTCCTTCATTCAGTCATTCAGCAATCATTGATCATCACCTACCAAGTGGCAAGCCCTGTTTTATGTGGTAGGATTACAGTATTGGAGAAAACAAAGCCTTCCCTCCCTCCACCCAGTTTTTTGGGGATACAATTGACCTATAAAATTGTGTAAGCTTAAAGTCTACAATGTGATGATTTGATACAATATGTTTCGCTGAAAGATCACCATAATAAGATTAGCGAACACCTCTATCACCTCAGGTAACAACATTTTGTGTTTGTGCATGTGTGGTGAGAACACTTAAGATTTACTCCCTTAGCAACGTAGCAACTGTATATGCTGCAGTATTGTTAACTACCATCACCACGCTGAACCCTAGATCCCCAGAACTTGAAATGGAAGCTTGTGCCCTTTGACTAACATCTCCCCTTTTCTCCCACCCCTCCATGGCCTCTGACAACCACCATTCTACTGTCTGTCTCTTGGAGTTCAGCTTTTTTGTATACAAGGAATATTGTTGTTGTTGTTGTTGTTGTTTTCTTTTGCTGCTTTTAAAATTGTCTTTTCGTCTCTGATGTTTTAAATTACAATGTCTTGGAGAAGATCTTTTTCAGTTAAAATTTTGAAGACCTTTAAGCTTCATGAACTTTCATGCCCAAATCTCTCCCCAGATTTGGGAAGTTCTCAGCCATTATTTCTTTAAATAGGCTTCCTGCCCCTTTCTCCCTGTCGTCTCCTGGGAGTGCAACCATGCAGATTGTTTCTGTATCACAGTTCCCACAGGCTGTCTTCACTCTTTCTTTATTTCTTGCTTTGTTCTCCTCTGATTGAATAATTTTAAGTGATCTTTCTTCCACTTTAAAATCTTTCTTCTGCTTGATCAAGTCTGCCATTGGTACTTTCTACTGCATTTTCATCTCGTGCATTGTATTCTTCAGCTCCAGAATTTCTCTTTGGTTCCTTTTGATGATTTCTCTTTATTAAACTTCTCATTTTGTTGGTGTATTATTTTCCTGATATTGTTGAATTGTCTTTCTATGTTTTCTTATTGCTCACTGAACTCCCTTCAAACAACTGCTTTGAATTACTTATTGGGCAACTGTAGACCTCCACTCCTTTGGGGTCAGTTACCAAAAAATTACTGTATTCCTTTGGTGGTGTCATGTTACCTTGCTTTTCGTGCCCCTTGAAGCCTTTCAAGAGAAGTACCTTCTGTCAGCTCTGTTAGACATTCTGAGGCTTTCTCAGACCCTGCCTATGGATACTCCTGCCCTATACTTCTTGTTCCCTCTTGAGGAAGAATTCTTAAGGTTTTATGCCTTCTTTGGATCCTGCAAAGCCATGCTGGGTGCTGACAGCCTCCTGTTGGTTTGTTTTCCTTAGAGATACACTGAATACTCAGATGTGTGTGCTTTCTCCCAATCCTGTAGAGTTGGGCTAGCTTTCTGAACATGCTCGCCAGTCATCTGCAAAGGCTTGCTCTCACTGCCCTTGGGAGTATGCACCAGGAGCCAACCACAGGGTGGTAGCATATGTGAGTCAGGCACGCAGAGTGCCGGGGTGTCCGTGGGTCAATTGAGCAGATCCGTACGTGACACATCACCAAGAGCTAGCAAGCAGGCTTCCTCACGGAGTCTGCAAAGCAGTTAGTAGGAACTGCGACACCGTGACCCCCTCCAACAGCCCTAGATGCTGTTCTCCCAGCCATTCCCCTCCCTCAATTATGTAGCGCACCTTGTTGGTCTGGGTAGGGTGAGAAAGAAGTGGGTTTCTTGGGCAGCATCCCACACAGCTAGAGATGCTGGGTGTTTACTCACACCCTCTCACTTTCCCGCGTGGAAGAAATCATGGTCTCTCTTGGCACTGAGCTGTGCTGCCTTAGACGAAGGGTAAAGTGCAACTGTTCGACTTTCCCTCTTACGTGCCTCCAATCTTGGATGTATATATCCAGCTCTAGCAGTAGGCTGGAACCTCTCCACTGGACTCTCCAAATTCCACAAACTAACTCTGGTCCATGGATTATTGTTGAAATTGGTGTTCTCTTGTAAGGGGGTGGGGACAGTAGAAACGCCTCTATTTTGCCGTTGTGATGACATCACCTCTATTGAAAACAAAGTCTTGGCCCATTCCATTCTGTTGGCTTCAATTATGTGAACTTTCTTGATTTGCTCTATCCTTCTGACTTCACATTTATATACATAATTTATATGTTTATGATTCATGTACTTATTATATATATACTATGTATTATTTATACTATATATATATACTATATATATATTTTTTATATATATACATACATATAAAATTTATTTACTGGCAACTCTTTCAATGCCCATCTTACAAATGTCCCTTTCTTGAAACTATATCTTGGTCTGTCCTAGGCCCTTTCTTACCCACTGTGATCTCATTCACTTCCATGACTTCAATTACCATCTGTAAAGAGATGGGGACTCACATCTCTCTTCTGAGCTTCTGATCCATATACCAAGCCTTTCTCTAACACATCCTCTTAGAAGTCCTGTAAAATGCTCTAATTCAATGTATGCCACACTGGATTCTGATCTTTCTCACCACCACTTGCTCCATTCCCTGTGCCAAAACTTGGTCATGGCTGTGATTCCTCCCTCACCTCATTCTGTATCCAATCAGTTCTTCCTCCTATACAACTTATCAATGTGCCCCTCCTCATTTGCCTCACCCCACAATCTATCATGTCTCACCTCCCCTTTTGTAACTGCCCGTATCTTTAATCTTACCCCCCTCTAATCCCTGTCTTATGACTTCGCCTAGTGGATTTTTCTAAAATGATAAATCTTATTCTTTGCTTCCTCCATACCCTTCAATGGATTTGGTTATTTTCAGTACTACACTTGCACTCCTTGGTATGACTTAGATGGTTCTTTTATAATCTGACGCCCCTCATTTTCTCCAGCCCAATCAATTACCCCTTTCTACTCTATTCCATGTACTTCAACCATGACAAATTTCATTTTCTCTTGGTTTTGTTCCTTCATACATGCTGTTCTCTATGTATATAAATACTACTTATTTTCACAATCTACTAACCTTAATGAACATTCCTAAATATTAATGCAAATAGTAATGCTATAGATTCTATTGACTTTTATACTGGGTAATTATATCATTCTTAAGTTTTCTTATTTTCTAATCATTCTACCTTTTATTTCCTGAAGATGGTTACCAGTAAAGAATGAGAATTCAGCTGACAGAAATCTTATCAACAATAACAGATATTCCAAAAGATGAAGTAATACTTTAATAGTCTTGAAAGAAAATAATTGTCAACCTAGAGTTATGTAACCAATATTAATATCATTCAAGAATGAGAGTAAAATAAAGACATATGTACACAAACCTATACCCACGGAAATTACTATTCACAGTCTTTCACCAATGTATCTGCTAAAGTATGTGGTTCAAGAAGAATGCAATTCAGACTAGAATTAGTGGAATGCAGTAGACAATAACAAGCTAAGAACATTGTAAATACATTGGGAAATATAAAGCATTGGCTATAAACTTATGACAATAAAAATTAGAATATTTGATGGATTTTAAAAAGTGAAATTAAAACAATAAGCAAAAATAGCATGGAAGATGGAAACATAAGATCACAATTAAAAAGTTCCAACATCCTGATGTTATTGGTAAGAATGATGTAAATAATTAAGGACTTTATACTTTATCAAATTGTATATTTTTGTTAAAGTACTAAATCTAAGCATAAGTGAGTAGAAAAAAAAAAGAGAATAATCAATGAATCTAATAAATAAGAAGAAGAATGGGGGAGAGCAAAGAAAAACATGACAAAACAGAAAAACATGAAGTAATGTGGCAGAAGTATGTCAGAAATATAAGAAACCATAAAATTTTAAATAAAGGTCATCAGTTTATAAGAGATTATCATATCAAATATATAATATTCATGAGATCATAATGCTGAAAAAAAGAAACCTCTCTGACCTCTCCTGGAGGATTGTAGGAAACAAAATCATTATTCTGAAAATTGGTAAGTGAAGAGGAAGAATAGAGCTTTTATCCTAGAACAAACTGGATTTCTAGAATCTAATCTAATCTTTCACTAAATCTAATTATTATAGTAATCATGAGATTAGAAAAATAAGTTAAAAGCCACCTTGAAGAAGCATACTACCAGATTCAGAGTGTAGGATATTCTACAGGAAAAATAACTTGTTTTTTCCAACAAAATGTGATGTAGAATAAAAAGAGAAGAACAGAGGAAATAGTCATTAAACAAAAAGGCACAACAAAATGCAACAAATGAACCTTCTTTGTGGAAATTTTAATGTAGACTGGGTTATTAAATATTGTGAAGAAATTATTGGGTTTTTTTTTTTCCAGATTTTATGATGGTTATGTTTGAGAAAAAATCCTCGTTGGTTAGCTGAGGGATTGACTTTAAAACAATTATACATAAGGAGGAGGAGCAAGAGGAAAAAAAGGCCAAGAAGGCCAAGAAAGAAAATAGCATGTGGAATGGATAGGTGATACAACATAGCACGTCTATTAAGTGTTGAATGTGAATCTGAGTTACAGGATTTATTATACACTGGTCCCCCTTTATCCATGGTTTGGCTTTGCTTTCTGTCATTTCAGGCACCTGCAGTCAACCTTGGTCCAGAAGCCCAGGATCCTCTTTCTGATGTATCCTCAGAAGGTCATTAGTAGCCTAATGCTACGTCACAATGCATACGTCATCTACCACACTTCATCTGATCATGTAGGCGTTTGATAGTCTCACATCATGGCAGGAAGGGTGAGTGCAGTACAATAGAATATTTTGAGAAAGAGATGACGTTCATGTAACTTGTATTACACCTTGTTATTATTGCCCTATTTTATCATTAGCTCTTGTTGTTATTCTCTTGGTGTGCCTAATTTCTAAATAAAACGTTATCATAAGTATGTACGTAAAGGAAAAAAACAGTACATATAGGGTCCAGCAGTATCTGTGGGGGGCTTGGAATGTATCCCCTGTGGATAAGGGGTGACTTTTGTTTCATCATGTCAATCCAGTTGGAAAGGGAGTATTCTTATCAGATGATGTTTTTAATATCCAGTCCTGTTCTTCATTGTAAGAATCAAACTTAAGGGGGCACCTGGACGGCTTAGTCAGTTGAGCATCCACCTTTGGCTCAGGTCATGATCTCATGGTTTGTGAGGTCGAGCCCCACATCAGGCTTTATACTGACAGTGCAGAGCCTGTTTTGGAATCTCTGTCTCCCTCTCTCTGCCCCTCCCCTGCTTGCATGGTCTCTCTCTCTCTCTCTCTCTCTCTCTCTGTCTTCCTCCTGTCTCTCTCTCTCAAAAATAAATAAACATTTTTTAATAAAAAAAAAGGAATCAAACTTATGGAAAAATAAGACATAACAGTAGATAATAAAGCTATGTGAAAAGATAGATCAGGAAAATAGCCAAAAGAAGCTATAAATGCTAGTATTAGAAAAAGATGCATTAAAGGAAAAATTATTTCTAGAGTTAAAAACACTACCAATAATTAAAGCAACAGTTCACCAAAATATATGATTATCATGAATGTGGATGCATAAAGCAGAGTCAAACATATGGAAAACTGATAAATCTATAGTTATATGGGGAGACTTAAACATGTATCTCTTAGAAAATGTGATCAAGAAGAGAAATTTTGTAAAAACACAGGAGATATGAACAATATGAGTCCCAAACTTTACCTAATAACTGCCTCTAAGATTCTGAACTAGTATGCAGAGAACGAATATCCTTCTGAGCCATCCATGGAACAGTCAAGAAACCTGACCACTTTTTAGGCCATAAAGATCCAAAGAGGTGATAGCCTATAACCTGTGTCCTTTACTGCAATGCAAATAGATTCAATATCAGCAATAAAAGATGATAATGAGTCAGAGTGGAAATTATGAATTTCTTAAAAATAATTTTTTCTAATTTTTAAATTCTTATTTGTTTTTGACAGACAAAGAGAGAAAGGGAGAGAGCCAGCAGGGAAAGGGCAGAGAGAGAAGGAGACACAGAATCCGAAGCAGGCTCCAGGCTCTGAGCTGTCAGCACGGGGCCCAATGAAGTACTCAAACCCACAAACCGTGAGATCATGACCTGAGCTGAAGTCAGTCACTCAATCGACTGAGACATGCAGGTGCTCCATCTTAAAAATAATTTCTAAAGAGAGTTTTAAAAACTTTATATAACTAAACAGTGCTTAGAGAAAATTAATAACTTTAAAGACACATATTAAAAAACAAGGCAGATTAAATGTAAACAAGCTAAATATTCAACTCTAGAAGCTAGAGCAGACAACAGAGTAAATACAAAGGAGAAGAAAAGAATAAATAGAAAGGGTATTTAGGCATAACCAACCATATAAAAGCTGATTCTTTGAAAAGACTAATGAAAATGTTAATAAATCTGTAACAACATGTCAAAAAAAGAATAAAGCACTATTATAAATACAAATACATACAATATAAAAATATGCAATATTTTATTAGGCCAGACTAGTTTGTATTATATTAAAAATCAATACAAAGATTTCAATGGCTTAACAAAATAGAAGCTGATTTATGCTCACAAAAGGCCCTTAGTTTATCCAGGTGATTCTCCAAGATCTTTCTGCAGGTAGCTGAGCCTTCTAGGGTGCTCTGATCTCCTACTATTTGCTTTCATGATCACCCCACACTGGCTATTAGCTATACCCTGGTACCTAGAGGTGATACCCATCACTTTCTGTCATATTGCACTGGACAGACCAAGTCATATGGGCAGGCCTGACAGCCAGGGAGTGGTCTTCCCTTGAGGGTTTCCTGAGAAGAAGAAAAGAAGAAATATAGACCAGCATTCATAATATTTACCCATATAATGTCACAATAAATTTAAACATTTACATGAAATTGAAAATTTTCAAGAAAAACAGAAATTACCAAAACTGACCCAAGAAGAAATAAAAGACCCAAACATAACGAAAACTGTTAGAAACACTGAATCAGTCAAGAAAGTTTTCCTCTCAACAAAGGCCAACAAGGGTTTGGTTGACAAAGGTTATACTGAAAAATGTTAATAAATCCTCAAAAACCAAAAGATGCCTCACTTCTGTAATTAAGAATATTTTTTAAAAAATTTTTTTTCAACGTTTATTTATTTTTTTGCGACAGAGAGAGACAGAGCATGAGCGGGGGAGGGGCAGAGAGAGAGGGAGACACAGAATCGGAAACAGGCTCCAGGCTCTGAGCCATCAGCCCAGAGCCCCACGCGGGGCTCGAACTCCAGGACCGCGAGATCGTGACCTGGCTGAAGTCGGACGCTTAACTGACTGTGCCACCCAGGCGCCCCAAGAATATCTTTTAAAAAGGTGGGGCACCTGGTGCCTCAATCGGTTAAGCAACTGACTCTTGATTTCAGCTCAGGTCATGATCTCACGGTTTGTGAGTTCAAACCCTGCATCAGGCTCTGCACCCAACTCCTCTTTTGAGGTTATTATAATTTTGATAAGAAACTGGATAAAGATAGTATCAGAAAGGAAAACTGAAGATCATTATCATCAATCAAAAAAAACACAACAGTCCTAAATGTAGTACTTGTGTAACTAGCCCAGCGAACAAGCAAGAATCATAGGACGTACTCATAAAACATCTTCATTTTGTTTCCCACTCTGCCTTTAAAATGTGTGTGAAGAAGTGGACTGCTTCCCCCCTCCCGGATGAAAACTCAGGCATACTCAGGATTTTTCTGATTATTCCTAGGCAATTAAAAAAATCCCAAGTCAAACACAGTCTCAATTCAGAAATTCAAATGGTAAGTCTCATATCAAAACTTAAAACTTGATTCAAGGATAGATCTTTCTTCCCGAGATGTAGCTGGGTTTTGTGAAAACCCAGTGGCCATGGAAGGAGGGCTGAGTTGACTGCTTTTTCTTGGTAAATTCCACCACACTTAAATGCTGCTAACAGCCCCTCTGAGGCTGAGAATGAGAAGAAGGCACACAGAAAAGGAGAGGTAAAAAGAGCTAAATAGTTCTTTCCATGTGTATCACCGTTTAACCTGTTCTTGTGCTCTCTGGGCCTAAGGCATGTTTAAAACGAATGCCTTGTTTTGTGAGTTTTTTCATGTTGTTTCCCCTCCCCCACCCAGAGCATCTTGCTCTGACAAACGCAGGGAGGGAGATGATCCCACGTGCCTCAGCTGTCCGCAGCAAGCCAGCCCACCTTCAGCCCCTTAGAACTTTAGCTGGGAATCAGTCTACTGCAGCCTAGCTTTGGATGACACAGAGAAGGCTCTCAGAGTAATCCTGTTGAATCCCCTTCCACTGGGTTTAAGGAGGGGAGCAGACTTGCCCCAAACAGTTCCTTGGTTTGAATTAGAAAAAGGTGATCCTTTCTCCAACTGACCTTGGTGAGTAGCACACAAGGGATTTCAGGCCCTATATGTTCCCCCTTCCTTGTGTCCTTGTGCATTAAACAGCATGCACAGATTTGTGCAGAAATCCTGACCCAGCACCAATCCTTGGGGTTACAGTGGTGGGGAGTGGGGATGGATAGTTCATACCATAATTCCTTACAAAAACAAAACAAAACAAAACAAAACAAAACAAAACAAAACAAAACAAAACAAAACCCTCTTCCTACATCCCCTTTTGAAACTCTGGCTCCAGAATCTTTTATACCTTTGATATAGATAAAAGGCTTACCAATGATCTAAGAAGCTTTGGTCACCTCATGCAAATTCTACTGGGTAGTCTATTTCAAGTTGACTATTGTGTCTGATAGCTGTCATTCTAGAGTCTTGGCCAGAACTTCCAGTGTAACAGCCTATTCAGCCAGCAAAGCAATTCCTGGTGTCTCCTAATCAAGCCAACCAGACAACTAAGAGGACCACGTAGGACTTATCCCAGGATACAGGGGTTATTAAATCAGAACACTTGCTATTTCAACTCACTATAATAACAAATTAGCAGAGGGGGGAAATGTAGTCATTTTATTAGATGCAGAAAAACTCCTTCGAGTATATATATTCAAAATTCTTTTATTCTTTTAATTCTTTTATGATTTAAAACTTACAGCCACCTAGAACTGAAGGAAATTTCATTTGCTTGATAGAGTGAATTTCCCCAAAGAATACAATAAACATAATTCTTAGTGATGAAACAATAGGATTCCCACTGAAATGAGGAATGGAATGAGGATGTGATCCTTGCCATTCAGTGTCATGTGGGAGGATGTTATCTACATGTCAATTAATCAGTCAATCAATATTTTAAAAAATAAAATATAAAAAGTAAGAATGAAAAAAAATCATGACATAGGAGAGTCTAGCCAGTAAATTAATACCAGGAAAATGCCTGAAAAAATATAGAAACTGTGTTAATGTTTGAAAGGGGAAAAGAAAATTGACATTTTTTTTTCTGACAATATGATTGTGCACATGGAAAACTCAAGGGAATTTACAAGCTATTAAAACTAATGAAAGATTTCATTAAAGTCAGTTGATAGATGAACAACATGAAATTTAACAGCTAACAATGAACAAGAAAATGTAATAAGGAATAGTTACAAAACATATCTAAGAATAAATCTAACAGTAGATGTGCAAAATATTTATGGCGAAAATTAAGGATATTACTGAAAGACACAAAAGCAGGGCTAAGGAGGGGCACCTGGCTGGTTCAGCTGGTGGAGCATGTGACTCTTGATCTTGGGGTCATGTGTTCAAGCTCCAGGTCAGGTGTGGAGATTACTTAAAAATAAACTCTAAAAGAAAAAAAAAAAAAAAAAAAGTAGGCCTAAGCAAGGAGAAAAATTCACTGATTTCATGAGAAAGATTAAATATATACAGATAATGCAACTTTTTCAGCAAAATAAATGTCATTCCAGTAAAATCTCCAAATAGGTTTTCCATGGACTTGAACAAATATTCTAAGAGTCATATAGAATAAAAGTCCAGTGATAGCCAAGACAGTTCTTTAAAAGGAAACTGAGACTCCTCTTACCAGATATCAAAGATTTATTAGCATCTATAATTCTACATTATATGATATATATTAATCTATATAAATGTGTGTAATAATTAAGACAATGTATCATTATAAAGTAATAGATACACAAATTATTAGAACGGAATAGTAAGCTCAGAAACAGACCCAAGTTTATCTAGGTCCTTGGTATCTAAGAGAGGAGGTAATGCACATAAAAGGGGAAATAATGGCCTGTCCAGTAAATAGTACTGATATGATTCTATTTCTGTGTGGGGAAATAAAATACAATTAAGACCTACCTTATATTCCACAGAAAAATAAGTTTAAGACATATTGAAGATTAAAATCTCACATAAATCAGATTAGAACCTGTCCTTGGAGAATAAGCTCCTGGGGTAGGGAAGGATTCCTTAAACAAGTCAGACTACAAAACAAAACAAAATAATAAAAAAAGGAAAATATAATAAAGAATTTAATAATAATTCATAAGACAAATAAGCAAAAAATTTGTCTAAACCAAAAATTTTAAAGTTTCTAAATGACAAGAGGCACAATGAGCAAAATGAAGAGAAGCAGAGTACTGAAATGAACACATTTGCCAGATATACAAGGATAAGTATGGAGGGTATATAAAGAACGCCCACAACTCCATAAGAAAAATAGGCAAACATTACTAACTGACAATTTTCAGAAAAGGAAAGCTTCTAACCACCAAAGATATGAAAATGCTCACTTTTATTAGCTATTAGCAAAATAAAGCAGCAATGACAATTTTTAAAATCTAATTATTCCAAGTGTAGGTGAGAATGTAGAAAAAGGGTCATTACAACTACTTTGAGAATTAAATTGGCATTCTCTAGAAAATTTGAAAGTATGTAGACCTCTGTTTTAGCAATTTTCATTTCTGAGTATAGCCAAAGGAAAATTCTTACCCTCAAGGAGATAGACAAGGATACTCACTATGATATCACTTGCAATAATAAAAGAATTGAAATCAACTAGATATTCATCAATATGGAAATGAATAATAAATTGTGATGCATGTATATGGTGGACATAATATGACTTTTGATATAGACATGTTATAAATATGTTTATATTAGAATTATGATATATCTGTATGGCACTTCAAATAAATAAATTGATTTGTCTCAAAACAATGAGATCTTGAGAGGAACAAAACAAGTTTTAGAGTTATGAACTGTATTTTTTACCAGATGTTAAATTAAAAGCAAGAAATGATACTATATGGTTTTTTTTTAATATATATATAAATGTGCATCAGAGATTTAAATGCATGGACCAGGAAAACATTTACCAAATTTGTGATCTGGCTTCTGGAGGGGCAGAGCTGGGTAAGAGAACAAACTTTAACCCTATGATAATGTTTCAATCCTTTTCACTTAAAATTTGAATTAAAAATGAAAACAAATAAGTAGGTTAATTCTCAGTGGTGGGTACTTGGAATTGTTCTCCTTAACTGAGTATTTTCCTGTAGTTTTAAAACTCCTCAAAAAAATTAATTACATTCAAGTGACATTCTGTTGAGATTATAGAAGGCTTTATGATTGGTGGGTATGGTCTTTCTCAATAGAACCATCAGCCAGATGCTTAAGAGATGCTAAGCTAGAAGACATTGGATGTGCTCGAGGAACAATAGTTGGACAGACCAAATTGTTTAGAAGATAAAGTGCATGCAAAGTTAGAGAAAACTATTTGTGATTAGATGGAAGTCCTTAAGTACTAACCATCTGGGGTTGGGCTAAATTCAACAGTCAGTAGAGACTCCTTCAAAATGTTTAGTTTATTTTTTTTAAGTTTATTTATTTTGAAAGAGAGAAAGTGTGTGTGTGTGAGAGAGAGCAGGTAAGGGGCAGAGAGAGAGGAAGAGAGAGAATCTCAAGCAGGCTCTGTGCTGTCAACCCAGAGCCCAACTCAGGGGTTGATTTCAGGAACATAGAGCTCATGATCTGGGCCTAAAGCAAAAGTCCTGATGCTTAACCTACTGAGCCACCCAGGCGCTCCCAAACATTTTGTTTAAAATAGATTTTAGGGACACCTGGCTGGCTCAGTCGGTTAAACGTCTGACTCTTGGTTTTGGCTCAGGTCATGATCTCATGGTTCTTGAGTGGTTCTTGAGACCGAGCTCTGCATTGGGCCCTGTACTGTCAGTGCGGAGCCTGCTTGAGATTCTCTCTCTCTCCCTCTCTCTCTCTCTGTCCCTCTCCTGTTCTCACTCTCTCTCTCTCTCTCTCTCTCTCTCAAAATAAATAAACATTAAAATTTTTTAAATAGATTTTAGGAAGATGTCTTTAGTTTGCAGAAATTGAAAAGTAAGTATGAGTATGTGTGTCAGGGGTGGGGGGAAGCTACTGGAATTTTTAAGTTGGTAAATTACATGTGGTCTTTAAGAGAGTAGTTTCATCAGGATAGGAAGATGATAAATTTCAAGGAGTGAGTGGATAATGAGGAAGTGGAGGGAGTGAGAACTGCTTGCTTGGTTTAAAATAGAAGCTTGGTAGTAAAAAGAAGGCAAGGAAGTCTGGTGGCTTGAGGCAGCATTTGGACTGGAAGAGTTATTATTTTTAATGATGGGAGACCGATGTGTATACTTTTTTAACGTTTACTTGTTTTATTTTTGAGAGAGAGAGAGTACACAAACAGAGGAGGGGCCTACACTCTCAGCAGGTTCCACACTCTCAGCAGGGAGCTTGGTGCCAGGCTTGGTCCCACGAACCGTGAGATCATGACCTGAGCCATAATTAAGAGTCACAAGTTTAACTGACTGAGCGACCCAGGGGCCCCGACATATACTTAAGGCCAAGGAGGAGTGGTGGGAAGGAAGAAAAGGAAAATGCAGCAAGTAGATGAGGAACAGCATGATATTGTGAAGTGAGGGGCAGTGTAGGATAGCAAAGAGCAGCTGAGAAGGTAGGTGTGTAAAGGAAAAGAACATGTTTTCTTCCAAAGGAAGGACAAAGCAAGAAAAGACAAGTGAAGGTGCCAATACGTTTTGAGTTGGCGATGTGGCAATGCTCAGCGGACGCTGTTTGTTCTCAATTCTTCAGGATGAGGGGAGGTCACCTACTGAGCATGAGGAATCGGAGCTGAGGCCACACATTCAAAGGATGGAAACAATGTGACATATCTGTCCGAGCACGTCCTATCCCTACCTAGACTTCTGCAGGCTATTGCCATTTCTGCTGGAGCTGAGATCCAGATGTGGAAAAAGAGTGGACATGAGATTATCTCGAGTGAAATCTCGCTCACTTTAAATACTGGGGGACAAAAGGTCTATGGTGCCTTGTGAAAGTTTATATCCCCAGAAAAGTTTGGCATTTCTCAAAGGAAGTATTTGCTCCCATAAAAATACTATGTTAAGAGAATTCATCTCGGCCAGCATCCACCAATAGTGATGGCAAACAAGCCATGCTGATTTCTGACGGCTTGCAAAGCCATTAATTAGTCCAACAGAGTTCTTTTTAAGATCCAAAGCATGCCAGTATGGAAAAGACTAAAAGCACTGATGAAAATGTGTTTTCTGTTAAATAGGTTATGGAAGAAGCCCAAAAATATTGAAGTAGTAAACATTTCAAAGAGAAACAGTGGAGGGAGTCCAAATTCCCAGTAATCCCACTGGAATAAGTTCAGTGAGATCTGTGTGAGGCATAACCCCTTCATGTCCTAAAATAATTTACCAGAATATAACAAAGGTCATCATGTTCTAATTAATTTGGAAAAAGCTCTGAAGTTGGATTCCATGAGTGTTAAATTACTGAAGCTAAATCACATGCAACTAAAACAGAAATTGGCCAGCTATTGCTCCTGGGTCAATTTCAGCCCACTGCCTATCCTTTCTTCTTGTTTTCCTTCTTTCTTGTTTTCTCTTTCTTTATCCCTCCATCCCACTCTTTCTTTCTTACTTTTTTTAAGTTTATTTTTGTTTTGAGAGGGAGAGAGCTAGCACGGAACGGGCAGAGACACAGAGAGAGAGAGAGAATCCCAAGCAGGCTATGTGCTGTCAGAGTAGAGCCTGATGTAGGGCTCGAACCCATGAACCATAAGATCATGACCTGAGCCAAAATCAAGAGTAAAATGCTTAACTGACTGAGCCACCCAGGCACCCTTCCTTCCTTCCTTCTTTTCTTTTTTCTTTCTTTCTTCTTTCTTTCTTTCTTTCTTTCTTTCTTTCTTTCTTTCTTTCTTTCTTTCCCACAGTCTAAAAATGGCTTTTACATTTTTAAATGGTTTTATTTAAAATGGTTACATAAGTATCTTTACAGTGTCTTTCATTTTGTCTCTTGGCTGGCAAAGCTAAAAATTTACTACTTGGCCCTTTGCCAAAAAATTTTGCCAACCCCTGTACTAAATGATCTGAAATTGGGAAAATAAGAAAAGGAGTCAAGCCTCAAGAGGAGAGTATATATTCCTGGATATAATGGAAATACGATTATGATGCTGTTTATCCACTACTATTAGTCCATTGACACTAGTTTTCCTTTATTACTGAGAGGTTTGCCTCATATTTTATCATTTATCTCCACAGTAGCTTTAAAGATAAACCAGTCTTATGTGCTGCAGAGGTTGTCAGGTGGAAACTTGTGTTTGTGAATGACTGTGAATTACTGAGATGGTAGGTTCTGGAGCCAAATTAACCATCTGTTGGAGGGACTAAAAGCGAGTATGACAAATAACCCAAGTGGAGAGCAAACATGGTGGATCCCCTTGAGATCACAAAGCATTTTTGTACAGCTGTCCAAAGACAAGTGGTAAGCCAGTCCAAAGTCTGAAAGCTGAGATGCATGGTGCCATCTTGAAAGAAGCCCAGAAGTTAAAAAAAGGGGGAGTGGGCAGAACTTAACATCAAGGAAGACTTCGTGAACAAATGGAATGTGAAGATGCTAGGATCTCTCTCATGTCTTCAGAGGAGACTGGTCACATGTGCCTTTCTGGAAGCAGTGGTTGCTGCTGAACAAATGAATCAGCATCGGAGTGAGTGGGTGTGGATGGTTAATTTGACCAGGAGAGTTGTGGTTCCTCTTGACTACCCTTGGGGTGATTCACTTCTGTGTAACAACAGAATTCCAACAGCACAAGCCTTTTTGTTGTCAGGTGATTTTTCTCTCAGTTATTCTCTTAATAATCTCACGAGTTATTATTTTTTTCCATGACAGATAGGCAAGCTGACACTCAGAGTGGTTGAGCAACTTGACCAAGGCCATCCACTTTGTAAATGAAAGTCATGATTTACTTACTCTCAGACCTTCTTTCCTCCAGCCCCAGAGCACTTTACCATTAACCTTTTATCAAAGCTTACCCTCTTTTACAGTGAGCTGTTGAGAACTAGGCTTAACCAATGGGTTACCCAGTTAATACATAATTTGAAATGTCCAGAGGCCTTCTTTTTTTTAAAGTTTATTTATTTATTTTGAGAGAGGCAGAGAGCAAGCGGGAGAGGGGCAGACAGAGAGGGGGACAGACCCCAAAGTGGGCTCTGTGATGACAGCTGAGAACCTGATGTAGGGCCCAAACACACAAACTGTGAGATCATGACCTGAGCCAAAGTCAGATGCTTAACCGACTGAGCCACCCAGGTGCCCCAGTGAAATGCCTGGAGGCCTTCCCCATGGACCTCATACAAACTAAATAAATTTAAGCATTTTAAAAATTCTTATTGACTCCAAATTTTGGACGGTGGAATTTCTTGTTAGTTTGTTCAGGAGTTTTTAAAATTTTATTTTATTTTTAGTAGCTTTATTGCAGTACTATTGATATAAAATAAACTGAATATATTATAGTATAAAATCTGATGAATTTTGACATGTGTATACCCCTGTGAAATCACCCCCAAAGTAATGAACACACCATACCCATCAACCCCCCAACGTTTCCTCATGCCCCTTGTGATCTTTTCCTCCTGCCCCTCCTCCCATCCCCAACCCTTCCAGCCCTTACCCTATCTCCAAACCTGTGTTCTGTTGCAACAGATTAGTTTTCATTTACTAGAATGTTAAATAAATAGGATCATACAATATGTATTCTTTTTGTCTGGCTTCTTCCACTAAGCATGATGATTTTGAGGTCCATCCCTGTTCTAACATGTCTGAATAGTTTATTCCTCTTTGTTGCTAATAGTCCATTGTATGGAGATGCCATAGGTTTTTTCATTTATTCACCTATTGATTGATACACATTTGAGTTGGGTTTTGTTCTCTTGGGTAAATACCTAAATATGGAAAGGCTGGATCATATGATCAGAATGTGTTCAGCCTTTTATGAAACTGTCAAACACTTTTTAAAAGTGGTTGCAGCATTTTGCATTCTTGCCAACCGAGTATGAGAATTCCAGTTCCTTCGCAGTCTTGTCCACACTTGACATGGTTAGCCGTTCCAATTTTAGCCGTTCTAATCTGTTTGTAGTGGTATTTCATTGTGGCTTTGATTTGCATTCCCCTATTGACTAACAGCAGTGAGTTTTTCTACCTGTGCTTATCTGCCATCAGTATACTTTCTTGGTGAAGTGTTTGTTCAAATCTTTGACCCATTTTTTTACTGGGTTGTTTGTTTTCTCATTACTGAGTTTTGAGGTTTCTTAATGTATTGTGGATTAAGTCCTTTATCAGGTGTATGATGTGGAAAGAGTGTCTCCCAGCCTGTGGCTTGTCTTTTCATTCTGTTAATGGAGCCTTAGAAGAGCAGCTTTTACTTTTGATGACATCCAATTTATAATTTGTTCTTCTTGGATCATGTGTTTGTGTATGGTCCAATCGTCAAGCTTACAGAGAACACCACACAGAATATTTATGGTTCCCATAGAGGATTTTCTGCTTTACTTACTTACTTTAGACTGGAGTCACTTTCAATGCCTTAGAGATGACGAGAAGTCCTCTGAAAGTTCTTTCAATTGTGTATTCCATTCCCAGATAAGGTCCCTCATATTCAGAGATGAATGGGTTCCCGGGGTTTTATTCATTTTAGAGAAGAGATGGGACCGAGTTACGACCAAAATTGAAAGATTGCACAGTTTACTGAATGTTGGTATTGCCGAGAAGTAGATCATGCTGTCAGGGTTTTATAAGGCCCTGTATCCTAAGGAGCTCACATAATTTAGTATCAAAAGGGAAGTTAGTAATCATCTTGCCCACTTGCCTATGTAGCCCAGGCTTCCTTCCCATTGAATCTTCCCTCTTTCATTCAGATTTTTGCTTAAAAGTCACCTTTTCAAAGAAGCCTTCATCTTACCTAAAATAACAAAACCCTCCTGGCCCCGTTACCTTCGATTTCCCTCCTCAGCTTTGCTTTCCTCTATTAACACCACTACCTGAAATTGTATTGTGTATTTAAATTTTATGTACGTCTTTATTTTTTTTCTCTGTCCCTCCTACATGGGTAGACTTCTCTGTTCATTACCGTATCCAAGCCCCCCCCCCCCCCATGTAACCATTCAAAAAATATTTATTGACTGAATGAATTTCTTCTCAGCCTGAGTGTCAGCTCTGACAAATAACACATTGTACTGGAAAGAGAGCCACGTGTCCTGCATTCTCGGCCTTTCTCTGCCACCAGCTGGAATTTTGTTAAACGACTGGGTTGACTTTGTGCTATTTAAGGACTGACCGGTCCAGCTCCATCACACCGAGATCATACGAAATTCATACCGTGAGGCAGCCCCTGCTGTTGTGGGGCTCTGAAGATATTAGATTTTTTTCTTCTAGGGAAACAAATTTAGCTTTTCTAAAAAAGAAAAATTGGAACCAAAAGCTAAAACCAGACAGTCTCTATTCTTTCTACTGGTTTGAAGATCTGCTTCCTTTGGAAACTTACTCTGAAGAGTGCCAGGCGTGGTCTGAGGACTTTGATCCTCCAGTGGACAGGTATCATTATTGTCTTCACTCTGCAGAGAAGAAAACAGGCGTTGGGAGTTCCACAATTTGCCTAAAGCAATGGTAAGCTGGGAAGTCACAGAACAGGATTGACTCCAAGAAGTCTGACTCAGGAGCCCATGTCATTTCTTCTATGTTCTGTTGCGTTTTATTTAATGCTGTGTTTTAAAATAGATATTATATTTACATGAAGAAGTAAAAAAATATAAAAACTTATACACTGAGAATCTTGTTTCCACCTTCTTCTCTCCTTCCTATTGAAAACACTTTATTAGATTTTAAAATTTATCTTTTTAAGGTTTGCTTATACAAATGAGTATTTTTGTTTCTCTTCATTTTTGCAACAAAGGTAACATTTCAGATCCACTGTTCTATTTACTTTGAAAAAAAGTCATGGTTTGGGGCACCTGAGTGGCTCAGTCAGTTGAGCGCCCAGCTTTGGCTCAGGTCATGATCCTATGGTTCGTGGGTTCGAGCCCCACGTTGGGCTTTGTGCTGACAGTGCAGAGCTTACTTGGGACTCTCTCTCACTCCCTCTTTCTCTGCCCCTCCCCTGTGCATGCTCTCTCTTCCTCAAAACAAGTAAATAAACTTTAAAACAAGTTGTGATTTTAAATATACGTTGTTCAGCTGTTATTTTGCAGAATTTCAAAACAATGGAGAAAATCAAAAGGAATATCACAATGAACACTAATATATGCTTCACCTAGATTTTCCAATTTTTAACATTTGCCACTTTATGTTTTCTTCTCTATTCACCTATTTGCTGTTGTTTTGCTGAACCATTTGAAAGTAAGTGGATCTATCATGACACTTCATGTGTCCCTATATACTTCAGTGTGTACCTTCTAAGTAACCAAAATACCATCTTTACAAAAGTAAATATTGCAAAAGTAATATTGAGTCAATAACATCTAATATACAATCCATACTCAGGCTTCCCTCGTTGTGCCAATCGTGTCAACTGTTTACTTTTACAACTGTTTACTTTTTTCTGGTTTGGGAAATTAAAAATTGCATTTAATTTTCATGCCTCTTTAATGTCCCTTTATCTGGAAAAATTTCTCGTGACTTTTTAATCTTTCGTGATATTAACATTTTTGAAGACACGCCATTTCTTTTATAGACCATCTCACACTCTGGATTTTTCTGCATGTGTTCTTGTATATTTGGACAAACTCTCCTCGTACGGCCACCACATAGGTGATATTATGTTCCTGCCACTGCATTGCACCAGGAGGCGCTGAATTTCAGCATGTTTCCTTTATTGACAATATTCCCTTTTATTACTTTGTTGAGATTTGTTCACCAAAGATCTCCGTTATGAAAAAAACTTTTCTCTCCAGGCTGTGCGAATACCCTATTTCCCACAACCTTTCACCCAATACTTCTTACTATCCATTGATAATCCTTGTCTGAATCAATTGTTGCGTTGGGATTGCAAAATGGTAGAGTTCTAATTCTATCATTCCTTCTACATTTATTAACTGAACTTCTTAGTAAGGGCTTCTTCCGCTTATATACATACTTGTTAATTCAGTATCATTTTAATCTTAATGGTCTTTTTTATCCTTACCGTTACTATCATTATCCTTTTTGATGCTCAAAACTTTGATGTTTTACTGTTGGCCTGATCCTATATTCATTTCACCTGTTTCCATTAGTCTTTGGGTACTGTCTTGCTTTCAGGCACAACTAAATACACACATCTTGTACTTTGCTTAAATGCCATACTTTTTTTGTTTCTTTTAAAATATATCCTGGAGATTTCTAAAATCACTGTGTTGAGAATGCTCTCTTTTTTTTTTTTTTTTTTTTAAACTGGTGCACTGTGTCTTATTCTGTGGATTGTTTACTAAACCAGTCCTCTTGCTGCAGATGCAGTTATTTTCAGATAATGCCATGGTGCAAAACCTGGTGTATACATATTTTCATTCCTGTGCATTTGTAGAATAAATTATTGGAAGCAGAATTGCTGAGCAGATGAAATGCCTACTTAGTTGTTGTTAAATATGCCAGATTCCCCTATGTGGATTACACCATGATGCACTTCTACTGACAGAGACCCCTGGATTGCTGCTAGGAAGGTCTGTTTCTGAGGTTCTAGTGGTACCTTCCAAATTTCCCATCTTCTTGACTGGGGTAGAAGTCGCAGCTCCACCTGTGGACTAGTTCAGTGATGATATTCTGGGAATTGTTCCTGGAGGCCCAGCCCAGAGCTTACTCTTTGCATGCTTCCAATAATTTGTAAGCACCCACTTTCCATGTTTAAATCTCTTTCTGTACAAAATGCCTAGAAAGGTTTCAACTTGATTAGCACACTCTTTTTTTTTTTATTTTTTTTTTTTTTTTTGCTCACCATGAATTTTTTTTAAATATAATTTATTGTCAAGTTGGCTAACAGTGTATATAGTGTGTTCTTGGTTTTGGAGGTAGATTCCCATGATTCATCGCTGACATACAACACCCAGTGCTCATCCCAACAAGCGTCCTCCTCAATGCCCATCGCCTCCCTGCCCCCCAACCCTCAGTTTGTTCTCTGTAATTAAGAATTTCTTATAGTTTGCCTCCCTCTCTGTTTGAAACTATTTTTCCCCTTCCCTTCCCCCACAGTCTTAAGTTTCTCAAGTTCCACATGTCAGTGGAAACATATGATATCTGTCTTTCTCTGACTGACTTCACTTAGTGTAATACCCTCCAGTTTTATCCACATTGTTGCAGCAGGATTTCATTTTTTCTCATTGCCAAGTAGTATTCCATTGTATATATAAACAACATCTTCTTGATCCATTCATCAGTTGATGGACTTTTGGGCTCTTTACATAATTTGGCTATTGTTGAAAGTGTTGCTATAAACATTGGGATACGTGTTCCCCTATGTATCAGCACTCCTGTATCCCTTGGGTAAATTCCTAGTAGTGTTATTGCTGGCTCATAAGGTCGTTCTATTTTTAGTTCTTTGAGGAACCTCCACACTGTTTTCCAGAGTGGCTGCATCAGTTCATATTCACACCAACATGACAAGAGGGTCCCTGTTTCTCCACATCCTCGCCAGCATCTGTTGTTTCCTGAGTTAATTTTAGCCACTTTGACTGACGTGAGGTGGCATCTCAATGTGGTTCTGATTTGTATTTCCCTGATGATAAGTGGTGTTAAACATCTTTTCATGTGTCTGTTAGCCAACTGGATGTCTTCTTTGGAGAATGTCTTCTTTGGAGAAGTGTCTATTCAGGTCTTCGGCCCATTTCTTCACTGGATTATTTGTTTTTTGGGTGTTGAGTCTGGTAAGTTCTTTACTGATTTTGGATACTAACCCTTTATCTGATATGTCATTTGCAAATATCTTTTCCCATTCCATCGGTTGCCTTTTAGTTTTGTTGGTTGTTTCCTTTACAGTGCAGAAGCTTTTTATCTTGATGAGATCCCAATAGTTAATTTTTGCTTTTATTTCCCTTCCCTTCAGAGATGTTCAAGCAAGAAATTTCTGCTGCTGAGGTCAAAGAGGTTGTTGCCTGTTTTCCCCTCAAAGGTTTTGATGGTTTCCTGTCTCACATTTAGGTCTTTCATACATTTTGAGTTTATTTTTGAGTATGGTGTAAGAAAGCGGTCTAGTTTCATTCTTCTGTGTGTTGCTGTCCTGTTCTCCCAGCACCATTTGCTAAAGAGACTGTCTTATTCCATTGGATACTCTTTCCTGCTTTGTCAAATATTAGTTGGCCATACACTTGTGGGTTCAATTCTGGGTTCTCTATTCTATTCCATTGATCTATGTAGCACACTCATTTTTGGTTTCCCTCCCTTCCTTGGCTTACTTCCCCTACTCCCACAGGATCATTTCCACTTCCCATATTAATAACTGCATCCCAATCTGCATCAAGGTCAGCTTTTGGGGGTATTCAAACAGAAAACAACGGACATATATTACTCTCATGGTTAGGGTGAAAAGTTCTTTTAAAATCCTATTATAAGGAGTTATTAATTTTTGAAATACCAAATATCTGCTAAAGAAGATGATGCTATTTGTTTTGTGGCTTGAATTGAAGGTATAAATCTTTATCCCCTTGTAAAGTGGGATCATATTTGAAGTATTAATACAAATATGATTTCCACATCTCTGAGACCACTAAAAATTTTCCATTCCTCCTAATCTGTTCAAGTCAGTAGAAGAGAACTAAAAACATGAGGTACAAACAGAAGAAAAAATAGGGGAAAAATCAAGCAAATAACTGAACAACTTTGTGACCTAAAGGAAAGAAGTATAATGTTGTTTACTTGAATAGTGATCTTTTCTCATACCAAGAAGCTAAATGACTTCCACAGTGGCTTGAAGAAAGAAGTGTAAAGGAAAGAGATGCCATGCATTCAGGAGGGCAAGCTGGGACTGGAAGCCCCCTCACCAGCAACATTACAGGAGCAAGTGCAAGCTGGGGCAATATGGTGGTCTTGTTGCCCACTTAAGACCGCCAAGCTCCAAGGATTAGCATGCTGATTCTCCATCGCCTTTTTTGGAATTATCCTTAACTGAGGCCGGAAAACTTGCCCAGTAGCCCATGTGATCCATCTCATGTGGACAACCCATGACAGATGTGCCAGATGCTTATAAACTCCATCTTCTCAGATGAGGCTAGGAGAACAGGACACCTCATTGGATTATGTCGGTGTGAAGGGTAAACCTTGCCTTTGAGTGAGGTGGAACTATACAAAACTATCTAGAAATTGCCTGCGGAGCAGGGCAGGTGGTAAAAACATCTCTCATATCACATTGTGACTGCTATTACTGATGGTAACCGCTGATTTTTTGAGTGCTATGTTTCATGCTCTATATTTAATCTCATAGCCACCCTTTGACATAGGTATGTTCTTTCTCTGGCTTTACATATCAGGAAACTGAAATGCAGAAAAGATAAGGAATACAAAGCTTTCACCACTAATGAATGCAGAATTGGGCTTGTGACTTAACAGCTAACATATAAACATCATAGTTCTTACTACTGGTGGTCATGAA
This sequence comes from Herpailurus yagouaroundi, assembly GCF_014898765.1. Taxonomy (NCBI): domain Eukaryota; kingdom Metazoa; phylum Chordata; class Mammalia; order Carnivora; family Felidae; genus Herpailurus; species Herpailurus yagouaroundi. Next base: position 17,006,244 of record NW_024412428.1, on the reverse strand, counting down.
GACAAGCACTGGAAGAGGCATATTTAAAACTGAGCAAAACCAGGTAGGTATGGTTACCATGTTGTAGGGTTGGGAATGATTAATCACCCCCTCCCCCAAGGTGTCCACTATAATATGACATTGTTACTCCTCCAGATGTTACTTTTACTCATTTTGTTATATAGCTTACGTCTTAGGTTTCAGAGCAGAGGCACCAGATTCTCATTTTAATGTTATAATAGGCATGGGCTTTGTTTGTGCCTTTTTCTTGCTTGTGTTATCACCAGTGTGCTATTAGAACAGATTCATGTGGTGTCGTTCCTCGTTCCCATTACAACCTTTATCACAATAATATGGTGCAGTATTGGAATTTTAATGGTTCATATATTCTGTGAAACATGATGGTAATAAACTGTAATGCTTTGACCTCAGCTTTTTAATATTTGATGCATCGCCCCTTCCCTACCCACCTAGCCCCCTCCTTTCCTCACGCTATTTGAATGAGGATGAGGTAGAATGGGCAGTCACTCAAAGAAGGAAACATTTACCAAGTGGAATACACCTGTTTATAAGCCTATTAAAAGTGGATAGACATTCATGTTCTATTTTGAAAAGAACAAATCACCCTTTCTCCTCATGGCAGACAACACAAGGAGAATGTAAACTAGAAAACATGAATCAGCTCTTATTACGGGAATCACAACAGGAACAGAAAATGGCACATTGATCATCTATTCTTGAGACAATGGCTAAACTGAGAGCTGAAGCACCACAAAAGCAACTTCCTTCTTCCTGCAGTTGGCTGCATGTATCTATGAACAAAGTGAGGAATACGAGAAGGCAACTCAGAAATGAATTCAACATCAAAGACCAGCCTCGCTCTTTATTTAGAACCCACGTCATGCATGACTCAGGTAAGACCCAGCAATAAGAACCTTCATGGAGCCAGCCAAGAAATACCATGACTGAAATGAATTGTTGACTCCTATATCTCATCATTTGATTTCTCTGTCACTGGGTCCTTTGTCACGTGTTTTGAAAAGCAAAACTGTAACTATTCTTGTTACGACTTTCCTTGAAAAATGAAGTGCTATGTTCTTCAGGCACCAGTTATGTGTCTGTCCCTTGTCTATAAAGTGGTGGCATCAAAGTGAAAAAGCCCGACCCCAAAAAGTGTTGAACTTTAAAGAAAGTCTGTGGGGAACTAGAAGCTGCTGGCATGGGAAAATGAGCTGAACTCCCTTGGAGTATATTGACCATGCTTCCTGGTTTGACCCTCAGTTTCGTAAATCCAGAAACTCAATTTGTAATCCCCCAGAGTTCCTCAGGCTCATGTTGACTTAACCATGTAGGCTACTTCATGCTGCAATATAAGCAGAATGCCTGCTTATTAATTTATAAAGAGAAATACTGCTACAGGCTGATTCCAGAGTCTAATTAATGGGATAGCTTAGTGATGTATCCCCTCCCACAACAGGGAAATTTCCTTCTAGAGATAGGATAGGGCAAGTCCATGGAGGAGAGCACTCTGTTCTTTTTTCCTAGTAGAATTATTAATCACTCTTCTTTCATCCAAGTTTGAATGCCTTATTGCTGGTCACTTTGCTTTTCTTGAGACCATGATGCTATCCCATAATGAGAACATTTTTTTAAAGAGGTAGAAAAACCAAAAACTCCCCTCCCCCCAAAATGGACAACATGTCCCTATGGGTTAGAGGCTCTAAAAGAATTCACTGGAGGTAAGATTAAAAGAAGGAAAGACGGCCTGAATGATCCCACCAAGTTTCTTTCTTATCCTCTTAAATAATCACATGTAGCCTTTCAAGAAAGCAGTTTGCTATTAACATCAAAGGAAATTTCTCCTTGACGCAAGATGAGATGAGTCAAGCAAGATTGGAAACTGGTCCAAGATAAATATTTTAAGGCAATATGAAAATATTTGGGACATTGTGGTAGGATAAAAGGGAATTAATGGACTGTTGCTGAACTAAAGGAAAATCAGCAATGGTATTAAAGGAAATATCCTCATGGAGTTGATTCTAACGGTGGTGTGGTAGACGACTGAGCATGCTCAGAGAGCAACTGTGTGTTACCAGACCATGAGACTGAATAATTTAAAGCAATGATCCCACCTAGATGTGTGTGAGTGTTCACTGGCTGGCAGAAAGTAAAGTGCATTTGTCTGATCTCTGTTTGACTTACTCCATGAGTTTCCACGATCTGCGATGACCTGATCATAGGAAGAATGCAAGACCTCACTGCCTCCTATCACCCCATCCTGAAAATTCCCTAGCTTCCCATTGTCATGATGTCAGCCCCCATTATCTTCTTCAGCACAGAGCGATCCAGACTTTGTTATAGAAATTGTAGTGCATCACCCAGATTCTCCCTGTTCCTGTAGGAGTATAGTCATTCTGGGATTCGTTCCCCCCAGCTTGCAAGAGTGTTGGCCTCTGAGTTCCTCTCTGGGGATTTCTCCCTGGGAGATGTTTCACCTTAAGTTATGCCCTCTGCTTGTGTTGATGCAGGAGTCAAAGGCCTACCTCCCCACCCTGAATTCAGGACAGTTAAACATCTCAGCTGCAGAGCGCCCCACGTTCATTGCCCAGGTCTAATTTGACTCTGTATTACAATTCAGCTTCTACCTCCACCAGACTGTGATTCCATCATTTTTTAAAAGTTATTTGTTTATTCTGAGAGACAGAGAGAGTGTGTGCATGCAAGCAGAGGAGGGACAGAGAGAGAGAACGAGGGAGAGAGAGAGAGAGAGACAGAGAATCCCAAGCAGGCTCCATGCTGTCAGCACAGAGCCCGACGTGGGACTCAATCTCACAAATCGTGAGATCATGACATGAGCTGAAATCAAGAGTCAGACGCTTAACTGACCAAGCCACCCAAGCACCCCAATTCCATCAATTTCTATATGTGTTATTTCTGACTGCAATCCCCAATGAGCTTCCTGTACACAAATTTTCTTCTCAGACAGAACTCACTCCCAGGAACTTACGACAAAAGGTGGTGAAGTGGAAGAGGCAGAATTTAAAGTGAGGTTTTAGAGCTGCCTCACCCCCTGGCCAGATGACAGTAAGGGCCCCTCAGCAAGTGACATGTTATAGCTGTGCAACTTGTTAAGGCTTTTACCAATGGAGAAGTCAAAAGAAATACCAGCAGAAGAGAATATGCCAGCTGGTATAATATCTCAAGTGTTAGAAAGATACAAGGGAAGAAGTAATCAAAAAGACGATGACACTGGATCGAGGTACTAAGTGCTACTCATATACTGCAGAAAGATAATGGAAGGTCGAGAGTGATTATCCTTGTATCTATTGCTCTGTAACAAACCACTCTCAAACTTGGTGGCAACAATGAAGATATGTATTTAATTCACAAATCTGTAATTGGGCAGATTACAGAGGGCCCAGCGAAGACCTCTCCTCTCTCCTCCCCTCAGCATCGGAAAGAGTGGCCAGAAGGCTAGAGGCTGGAGTCATCCAGTGGCTTCTTCAATCATTTATCTGATGGTTGATAACTCCCTGCCAGCTGGAAAATTTACAGGTGACCCTCCCATGCAGCTGCTTGTCTTTTTCACAGCGTGGTAGCTGGTTCCGGGGCAAAAGTGCCAAGAGGAGGAAGAGAGTCAGGTGGAAGCTAGATTGCTTCTGTATGGCTTTTATATATGGCTTGGCCACAGAGGTCATGTGGCATCAATTCGACTGTAGTCTGTTTGTTAGATGTGAGTCACAAAGGGTGTCTCGTAGTATGTCAAAATTTGCTGATATGTTTAAAACCACCAGAGTGATTAATCACTAATACAAGGCGAATTGTAGAAGTCAGAAGGCCTCATTTACTGCATATCAAAAGACATCTCCTCTATAGCTTAGAGTACAGAAAAAACTGAGAATCAGTTTCAGGACTCCAGAGATTATGAAATCCTCAGCCTCAGCAAGCTTGATGAACCAAGGCCAGGGCCTTGATTAGTAAGGAAAAAGAAGCTGAGCTTTGGAATGGGGACATCTGTGTCAATGCACTCAAGAACCTTGAAACCCTGGGTCATTCTGAACTCTCTGGGCCTGGAGAGGTAGCTTGCTCCCTTCTTGGAAAGGACAGCACTCTTTCTCCACACTTTGAAGACAAGGGAGAAGCATCTGTCTTGCAGCATTGACCCAGCTAGGTAAGTGATGACTCTTATAAGAGAGGAAATAGATTATACCCTGAAGAAGCTCTAAAACCGAGGAAACACCAACTGCGGGAGGTAAAAGAGTATTGCGGTGTTGAATCCAGACAGTGCAGAATCAAGGAAGGCTGAATAACAAGGCAGACAAGAAAGAGTTTATCGATGTAAAAGGACTCTCCTGAGACACAGAATGTAACACCCTGGCAAAGACCTCATGAGACAACGCGAATATACTAGAAGTATGGCTCTTGAAAGCCTAAGAAACACGACGGCCTACACTAAATGAAGTAGAAATGCCAGGATGGTTTTGGCAGACAATGGTAAGCTCATAAGGCTCAGAGAAGTGAGCATGCAAGAGAGAATGTACCATGTGAAAGCAAAACCTACAAACTATGTGCAATGGGAAGGCTTGGAGGAAACGGGCCTCACTGAGAAGCTCAGTGGCGTCTGTCTTCCATAGGCCAGGCTAACGGTAGGGGATGTTGTTATAGAACTGTGTCTCTGATAGTAATGAGAATAAGATATTGAAATAACGGAGGCCAAGGCCGCCTGATAGCTCAGTCAGCTCAGCATCTGACTTCGGCTCAGGGGATGATCTCACGGTTCATGAGTTCGAGCCCCGCGTCAGGCTCTGTGCTGCCAGCTCAGAGCCTGGACCTGCTTCAGATTCTGTGTCTCCCTCTCTCTCTGCCCCTCCCCCACTCACGCTGTCTCTCTCTCTCTCTCTCTCTCTCTCTCTCTCTCTCTCTCTGAGACAAAGAAGCATTAAAAAAAAGAAAGAAAGAAAAGAAAGAATGGAGGCCAGTTGGTAGTGCTTAACAATGAAAAGCGAGTGTATGCAATTGAGTGTCAGGTCAAGTAGTAACTGGGTGAGGATTGGCTCATGGAGAGCTATGGAGATGGTTAATAGAATTATGGAATCCCTAAGGACAAAAGAGACGGACAACAAACAGCTGTACTGCTCAAGCTATAAAACAAAAAGAAATCAAGGAGAAAGATCAGGAGGCTGAGGCAGCTGCTTCAATAAAATGTTATGATCCCTTACCCAGCTTCTGGACTTGCGCCACAGCCAGAGAGTATAAGTAAGGTGGCCCTGACCCCTGTGTCATTGACTACTATTATATCACTGCCTCTCTTTCCACTCACATCTGTTGCTGCATATGTGGGTCCCCAGCTGACAGAGAAGGAAAAGGCCAAGGTTGGCTTAAGAATAAGTTGTCTTGGCATGTAAGTATAAGCCAAAAATAAATTTTGTTCTCATATAACTCCACTCCCGGGTGGTGTTGAAAGACACAGGTGAAGGAAAATCCTTGCAATTACCAGAGACATGGGAAGTATCCCTGATCGCTTACTTTATGAAGAAAGAGAAGTGGTCAGCCGTAAATCTAAACAGAAAACTATGCACAATAGTGAATGGTTTGGCTGTTGGGCAGGAGTTTGGAAAAAAACCAGACAGGTGGAAAGAAGTCTGGGAAGAAGCATGTGGATGCACCTATGGAAGCGGGCACGAAGTGTGAAGTCCTGTGTACTGGGGAAGGTCATCAAAAAGACGTGACTGCCAGTTGACTTGTAAGCTGGATCCAGCCACTCAGAGGCTCCTCATCCCCTCCCCCAGTTTTGGAGTGTGGGTTTCACCTGACTTTCCCACCCCCAGAGGCTGCTCCAAGAACATAGCCTTGAGATGATGATGTGATGTTGAGAACACCTACACAGTATATGTGACTCGGCCCAGTTAGGGCTTCTTTATAAACATTTAAGATTTGGAGGGTGGGTGTAGGGATCCATCTGTCTTTCTGCCCAAGACAGCTTCATATGTAAGTTCCCTTTGCTTATTAAAACTGCCACCTACCAGCCAGGAATGGTCTGCTTCTTTCTTCGGTCTCTCTCTACCCTCCACATATGGGGGTCAGCTTCAGATTACACCTGGGAGTTCCCTAGAAGGTTGTGAACCAACACTGTGCATCACAAGTTAACAGCCAAATGAGAGAATCTGTCACAGAAGAGGCACCAGACAATCAAGAGGCTCAGATGGTTGTTGTCAGCCAGTCTCCGTCATCAGCCTTCCCAGTTCTGGCCCACTATAGCCATGATGTCAGAGGGAAGGCTGTATATGGTTCCAGTGGTATGAGCTCTCACGTAAAGTTGATCTGTTTCTGTAATTCTGAATAATCAGTCTACCAGCAACATAGGTCAACACTGAGCCCCTGATATATTCTATTCCTAGAAGGAACTATCCTTAGAAGGAACAAATTAGTCATTTTACAAATTGTCTACACTGGACCTCTTTCATCCTAGAAGGGGCAATTGTTCATTCTGCCTGGAATAGTAACATACTCAAGATATGAGGTTACCTTTCTTGATCCCAGGGCTCCAGTCACCACGAAAATTGACAACGTTTGATGCACTTACACAGGTTAACGCAGAGCATCATTTCAGACCAAGAGACCTACCTTCCACCAAAAGAGGTGCAGCTGTGGGCACATGGGACCCACCGATCCTATCATGCACACACCACCCACAATCTGCCAAGCAGATAAGAATGATGGACTGCCCTTTTAAAGCTAAAGCTAAAGCACCAATTTGAAGATGAAACTCTGTAAGAATAGGGTGTTTGCCTTCAGGAAGATGATTATACACAATGTTAAAAGACCGTTACATGATGCTGTGTCTTCAGTAAGTATAACATATAGGTCCAAGATCCATAGGGATTGAAGTAGGAGTGGCCGGGCTTACCAACATGGCTACTTTGTACTTCCAATGTTCCACACAGTCAGAGAAGGATAGCTTTGCTCTCAGGGACATGTCTTGAAACACTCCTCCCAATTTTAACAGTAAATGGACAAGTTCAGCTGTCACAGCGTGAGAAAGGCCCGGTGACCGGGACTCCAACCTCCTCAGGGGTGAGGGTAAGTCTCACACCGTAAGAAAAGCCACCCAGACCAACAGAGCTGCTAGCCAAGGGTGAAAAGAATATAGAATGGGTCGTGGAAGAAGAGAGGATGAGAATCAGTTGTGACCTCAAAGCCAGTTAGAGTGGTGTGGTCTGTGGCTGATCCCACTAACCTTCCTCTTGTGGATTTACCGAGATGAGACCAAGCAGAATCCTAGAGAAGCTGGTCCCAGGTGGAAGTAAACTTACCATGAGAAGCAAACATGACGAAGGGTGGATACGTTGACACATTGTCCAGACTGTACCCTACAGACCAACACGATAGTTCTTCCAACTGCCTGGGATGTTAACCATTAACGCTTCCTAGTTGGATCCTTCTCTGGGGATTGTTATCCGCCAAAGGCAGTACCCCACCCAAGTTTATGCACCCTCTTCAGGGCAGCCACACTGATCAGTGATTGCCGCAGGGGGCAAAGTCTTGGCCTCTCTGTCACAATTTGTAACCACTTTGAAGGACCATCTGAGTGCCAGAGCTCCGGGTAGGACTGGCCAAGTCTATCCCTTTCATCTTCTCTCTCTCCCCGGTCCTGCTTCCCTCACTTTCTTACTGGTGATGTTCCTATAAGCATACTCCCTAACAAAACTCCTGCACATAAATTTCTACCTCAGAGCCTGTCTCCCAGGGAACTTGCCTTACCACAATTCTAAACTTCCTCCCCCAATCACAAAGAAATGCCAGAGGGAAATAAACGAGTTCACTGCGTTTGCAGAGTCTAATGGGTTTTGGTTTAGTTCAATGCAATATTTCCGGCCCCCCGTTGCTTGTCTGTTCTAGATCCAAGGCATACAGCCCTCCCTGTCTTCACTTCCATACCCAACCTGATTTTCCCATTTCATATCTTTTTGGTTTGTTTCACTCAGATTTATTTATTTTTTATTGAGGGATAAACATAGTGCATACAGTGAACTAATACTAGGTATACGATTTGATGACTTGTTGCATATGCACATATTCCTGTAATCACCATGCAGATCAAGATATAGATCATTTCTGGCACATTTCTGAAACCGTAAGTTTCTCACATGCCCCTTCCCACTCTGTATCCATCATCCACCTCCCCAGAAAACCGCTATTCTGAATTTTACCATCATTGGTTAGTTTCGACACTTCCTGAACATCAGATGGATTTGGAATCACAGAAGGCGTGGTTTTTTCGTGCCTGGCTTTTTTCCCTGAATGTAATTTCTGGGAGATGCATTCATGCTGTTGTGTATTTCAGTGGTTTGTTCTTTTTATCTTTGTAAAGTTTTCCACTGTATAACATGCTGCTAATTTTTAAGTTGGTGGCTGTTTTTAGTTGGAGGCTATTATGTATAAAACTGCTCTGAGTATTCTCACACTTGTGTTTTTGTGGACGTACATGTCCCTTTCTCTTGGTGTGAATTGCCGGACCCTAAGATAGACCTTGGCAGCTTGGGCAGAAGTTGTCAGTTTTCCAGCGTGCTTGTGCTTTTGACATTCTAGCTGCCAATATATGAGAGTTCCTGTTGCTTCACACCCCTGCTCACACCTGGAATTGTTGGGCTTTTCAATTTTTGCCTCTCTGATGTTCATGCAGAGATCATTTATTCTGGTTTCAGTCGTGCATTCCCCTGATGACTGAAGGAAGTGTGCATCTTTTCCTATCCTTGATGGCATTTGGATATTCTCTTTGGGGAGCTGTGTTCGCCCCTGTTTGTCATGCATGATTGTTCCCTGCTTATTCCACATTCTGCTTGGAAGAGAATAGAGTTAAATAATAATGAAAAGAATCAAGAATAGGCAGACTTTATTTCAATTAAAGAAAGGATTTTAGGGGTGCCTGGGTGGCTCAGTCGGTTAAGCGTCCAACTCTTGATTTTGGCTCAGGTCATGATCTCATGGTCATGAGATTAAGCCCCACGTCAGACTCTGTGCTGGGTATACAGCCTGCTTAGGATTCTCTCTCCCACACCCTCTTTGCCCCTCCCCAGAATTCTCTCTCTCTTTTCTCTCTCTCTCAAAATAATAAAATAGGGGCTCCTGGGTGGCTTAATCAGTTGAGTATCTGACTTCAGCTCAGGTCATGACCTCACAGTTGGTGAGCTCGAGCCCCTCATTGGGCTCCATGCTGACAGCTCAGAGCCTGGCATCTGCTTCAGATTCTGTGTCTCCCTCTCTCTCTGCCCCTTCCCCACTCACTCTCTGTGTCTCTCGGTCTCTCAAAAATGAATAAACATTAAAAAAATTAAAAATAATAAAATAAAGTAAAATATAATATAATATAATATAATATAATATAATATAATATAAAACAATTACAGCCACCAGCAATAGATGGGCCGCTTGGGAATCAGTGGAGGCAGATGAAGTATTAGACTAATAGAAGGAGAAATATGGTCATTTCAGTATCATGATCCTGTGACTGGAAAAGATTCAACAAATAGCAGAACACCCAATTTTTATAACTTGACTTAAAGTTGCTATATGGGTCTTTATGTGTAAGTTTCCCAAGATTAGTCTCTATTTCCATATTCTCTATTGCTTAGAAACTCCTTAAATGCTTACCCATTCACTAATGTCTCACTCTACTCCCTTTATCTACAGCCTCCTGGGAGAAAACACTTACTATGTTTAGATACTTCAGCCTCATTCATCCTACTATGAGGAAACTGAGTCACACACAGATTAAGTCTTCTCACTTTTTGGTAAGGGAGCCACATTCTCGTGTGTCGGATGCTCAACTGACTGAGCCACCCAGGCGCCCCTGTTTCTTTCTTTCATCTGGATGCCTTTTACAGTTTATGCCAAAGGCTTTCGTGCAGATGCAGTTCTAGAACAGTTTCACTATCACCTTAGACTGCCATACACTATTGTTTGAGAACTGTTTTCCAAACAACATATTAAAATAACTTTTTAAGATCTGAAGTTCTAGAAGAAGCTGGGAGGTCCAGCCTGCTAATTCTTTTTTTTTTTTTTTAATTTTTTTTTTTCAACGTTTATTTATTTTTGGGACAGAGAGAGACAGAGCATGAACAGGGGAGGGGCAGAGAGAGAGGGAGACACAGAATTGGAAACAGGCTCCAGGTTCTGAGCCATCAGCCCAGAGCCCAACGCGGGGCTTGAACTCACGGACCGCGAGATCGTGACCTGGCTGAAGTTGGACGCTTAACCGACTGCGCCACCCAGGCGCCCCCAGCCTGCTAATTCTAAGATGGAGTGTTGTATTCCGCTGCTCCCCCGTTAGACACACAGGTTTTGTCTTCCTACAGCTTCCTGTCAGCTTCTAGAGTTTATTTCTGTTTGAGAAAGCAGCCAACTCCATTTCCCCAAATGTTGGCCGGCCAGCGGAAAAGCAAATCTGCAGCCGCCAGTCAGCCTGGCTAGCACTGGCATGCCCCCTGATCTAACTTGCATCTGCCTGCCAGTGTTCTCTCCAACTTTTGAGAGTTGACAGAACCCAAGGTACATTTCTTCCAAAATCTGTGTTCCAAATCCAATTTGAAATTTAACACGTGTCAGCCTTGTCATCTGACAGGGGGGAACAAAAAGAGTAAGAATAAGAAACTTTTAACTATTTATATTCATTTGCCATGTTTCTCCTCCTCAGAGGAAAATTTAAAATGAAGACAGATTTATACGCCTGTTCCTAAAAGCAGACATGTTCAGATGGCTTTGTGTCATAAATTTTTAAAAAGCAAGTAAAAGGTTTGATTGTTGTTAAAAAGTGATCCGTGTAGGTCCAAGAAACGCTCTTACTTTTATACTTGTCATCATCTGTTTCTACATTCACCAAGCTGTGTCACCAGAGAAATGAATGCTGTTTCTAAAGTACCTATCACTTGGGATAAAAACACCCAGTGTTAATGCAAGGCCTTTTCTCTCCCTTGCCTGGCTGTGCCCCACCCCCACCCACCCAACTCATCACTCACAAGGGAAAACCCTATAATTAGACAGATGTGCTTTGTGCACGACATAATAATGATGAACACTGAACCTTGGCTGTGTGCCAGGTACTTTACATAGACTATCTTATTTAACCGATGGGGGTAGAACTGCTGTGATTTCCATATGATTGAGAAGGTTGGCCCAGGGTGGTTCGGCCGCTTGTCTAAGTTTAGCCACCTGGGAGGGAATGAAGTTGGCCAGACCCAGACCACCTGTTTTTTTTTTTTTTTTTTTTTTTTTTGAGAGAAAGATTGAGAATCTCAAGCAGGCTGCATGCTCAGCACAGAGCCTAGTGTGGGGCTCGATCTCACAATCCTGAGATCATGACCTGAGCTGAAATCAAGAGTGACACACTTAACGGACCACACCCCCCCCCACCCAGACAACATAATTCTTAAAGGACGGTCAACCCTTAGCTATCCTGCTTCTTATCATTCAGTGTCAGTTAACAGAGAGTGTTTTGTAATGAGACTCATTGCATAAACAGGGTAGACATCTCTTAGTGTATGAAGTCCTGAGTATACAGTATTGGTTAAGAAAAAAAAAAAAAAAGACGAGTGCTCAAAGTTATGTTACAGGCAGAATATTCCTTTTTGCTGCGCACTAGCTAAAGTTTTTAGAGAGAAATCAATCTGCATTATTGGAAATAGTAGGAACAGCTGCAGCCTGAGGGGAAGCCTCCTGTTACAGTTCATAGCCCTCACACCCTCCAGAAGACTAAAACTCATTTTATTATTTTTCCCAGGGGCAAGAAGGCACATCCAGCCAGAAACTACGCACACCTCTTCACGGAGAAGCACTAACTGGATGGAGCAAACACATAACTGTCGTCCAACACGGTAGGTGGCAAATTGTGTTAAGTACAGAAGACACAGTTGAATCGGGAGGTCCTGGCTATAGGGGACGGGGACGCAGAGATGGGACACAGTATGGAGGAAAAGTTAAAACGAAAGTGCTTTACAAGATGAAAGAGAAAGGCCTGAGAGGTAAGGAATCAGAGAGTGAGGAACCGAGAGTAGGAAGTGAGAGAAGTCCATTGGGGGAGGGCAGACAAGAGATCTGGGAGCATCCAGAGGGACTCTTGGCAAAAAGCCTAGACAGTCAACACTGTAACTGTGCAGCAAGATAACTGGTAACTAGACCCAAGAGCACAAAACCCATATTCTCTCTGCGTGGACTTAGCACTCATTTACCCCTCCCCCAACCCTTTCAATAAAGAGCTGCTGAACCCTCATGAAGGTCACTGGTATTCTCCCAGGGAACAGCGTGTGACAAGCTGTTCCCAACACAACAGCTCCAGGAGGGCATCTACAAATAGGGACCAGAAAAGGGGAGGGGGAGTACGACCCGGCTCAAGAATACAGCCATTCTTCCCAATACCATCACCACCACTCCCATTGTCTAAGTAAGACTTAGTTGTTTTTTAATTGTGAAATTGAGAATAGATTCCATTGTGAATAATGTACATCTTAAAGAGCAACGGTAAAATGAATATCCACGTAATCTTTAGCCACCTTAAAAGACAAAACATAACCAGGACTTTGTTTTGTTTTGTTTTTAAGTTTATTTATTTTTGAGAGAGAGAGCAGGAACAGGGGAAGGGCAGAGAGAAAGAGAGAGGGAAAGAATCCCAAGCAGGCTCCACGCTGTCAGCACAGAGCCTGATGTGGGGCTTGATCCCACAAACTGTGAGATCATGACCTGAGCCGAAAGCAAGAGTCAGATGATTAACTGACTGAGCCACCCAGGCGCCTCTAGGTAACCAGAACTTTGGATGCCACTGCTGTGGCCTGCAGAAGTTCTTTCCCATGCCCCCCTTCAATCACTGTTGTGATGTTTAGTTAACCACAGTGCTGGTGTTCTTTGTAGCTTCATCGTTCTCATTATCCTTTCACAATATATTGCTGAGTTTTTAAACTTTACATAAATGAAGTATGTTGTAGATTTTCTTTTGGAATTACTCCTTTCATTCAGTGTCGTGCTTTGGAGGGTCACGAATGATGATATGAGTGACTGTCGTTCATTGATTTTTTTCTACTAATGTAGAGTATGCCAATAAATAAATGTAAACAAGAAGTATTTTTTTTTTTATTTTTTAAATGTTTATTCATTATTTTTGAGAGAGAGAGAGAGAGACAGAGTGCGAGCAGGGGAGGGGTAGAGGGAGAGGAAGACACAGAATTTAGAGCAGGCTCCAGGCTCTGAGCTGTCAACACAGAATCCGACGCGGGGCTTGAACTCACGGACTGTGAGATCATGACCTGAGCCGAAGTCAGATGCTTAACCGACTGAGCCTCCCAGGCACCCCAACAAAAACTATTCCTTTCTCCCACTATTAATAAACATCTGGATATTTCAAATTTATATCACAATGTCACTATGTCCTTACTAGGTTTTGTCCCCATAAACAAGAGTTTCTTTGTGTTATAGTCCAAGGAATAAAATGTCTAGCTCAGAACATATGTATTTGTTGAATTTTACTAGCCAAGGCCAAACTGGTTTCCAAAAGATTTATTTTCACTGAGACTAACTCCAACATGTATGAGAAATCTTTGTTTTTAGATTCTTACAGACACTTGTTCTCGTCAGACTTGAATTTTCGCTAATTTGGTGAATACCAAATTGTGTCTAATTTTTAAAAATTTCCATTTTACTGATTATATATAACATTAAAGACATTGTCATATTATATGCTTTTTTTGATTCTATGAAATTCTTGCTCATGTTTGCTCATTTCTCTATTTTTTTCTTACTGATTCATAGGAATTCATTATGTATTCCAAATAATAACCCTCTGTTGAATATACATGAAGTAAATATCTTCTTTTAGTTTATGACTTGTTTTGAAATCTCTTGATGATGTCTTTTGATGAACAGAATCCTAAATTTTAACGTAGTTCAATTTATCTAATAGATGCTACCAATTCTTATGTTTGGTTTTGGCAGTTATTTGTTATCATTTTTGGCTGTACAGCACCTAATAAGCCTGCCCTTGACTTTAACTTGGGAACTAGAGATTCAGAGAGGCAAAGAGTTCTCTCTCACGCAGTGGTAACAATTAGTATAAATGAAGTTTTCAAGGTAGCAGTGAGTACTCATAATGGTGTCCTTTGGCCACCAATGTGGCTGATGTTCGGGGCTAACAACATTAGGAGTACAAGCTGTATGTGTTCACAACTAGCTTAGATGTGTCCTTTGGGGACTGTGTGTGGGTGGCTGAGTAACCCCCAAGCCACATTCTCTAATCTTGTTGCTATTCTGTGAACTCTTCAGTGTCTTTTTAATAAATTTCATTTGCGAATCAATAATTATGCGAATAATAATTTTCATGTGCGAATCAATCAGAGTAGATATCATTTGCTTATAATGAGGAACTCTAGCCAACATGGTCAATAGAAGACTGTTTTGCATTATAATCCATTTTGCTGCTTGGTATTCCCTTGCCCTATTCTCTGCAAAAGTTCAAGTATAACACGCTCAGTGTGAGAGAGAAAATAACTAGAAAAGTGCCCAGTAAAAATTTCCTTTCTCATTCTGGCTATCTACCCATTTCGTGCAGAAATTTGGTTTTCTTCTTTATTTCTCAATGTTTTCCCTACCCCATCCCCTTGCAATCTCCATATTCTGTCACATCCCTGCCTGTAAGGTCCCAATTTGGAAGCCTTAATGAGACCCACTCATCTACACGGCGATGCCTTCAGTGTTCCCATCTCCCCAGTGGATCTTCAGGTTTCTGATAAACATAGTCATATGCTTATCAACATTCATTCGTTCAACAAAATTGCTGTGTGAGTTTTATGGCAATAACATTGGTAAATGTGAGAACAGCTAGTGAAAATATTTTAAGGTGACAGATTGATGGCAGCTTTGCAAACAGATTCAGAAATTCTCTCTCAGACATGTTATTCATAAAATGATATTTTTAAAGCACTTCAGTACAACTTTATTTCAGTCCCAGCCTTATAATGAACAGGCATACAGAATACAGCAGGGAAAGAAAGGATTTTCACAGAAAGCCTTTTATGATCAATTTAATGGATACAACGAATACACTCAAAAATGAGGTGGTTCTGAGATAAATCGAATCACTTTAGCTCATGATTTAAAGCGACTGTCAGCAAAGCTTGAGTTAATCAATTTTACTAATCAGAATGTTGCTTAATACAATCAACTACCCATTGAACAAAC
This sequence comes from Herpailurus yagouaroundi, assembly GCF_014898765.1. NCBI lineage: Eukaryota > Metazoa > Chordata > Mammalia > Carnivora > Felidae > Herpailurus > Herpailurus yagouaroundi. The sequence goes on along the minus strand of NW_024412428.1, from coordinate 16,991,046 downwards.
GCTGAGTGGGAAATACTAAAAGAGGCCAGGTATAGGGTAGAAGACAGCCCGCGAAAGAGCACTAAGTCTTTCCAGAAGTGAAAAAAAGTTGGAGGTGGGGATGGAGATCTGTCTCATGTGGAGGGAAAAGCACTGGAAGACAGAGAGATGATGTCTGGGTAGTTCAGTACAGCTGGAGAGTACAGTAGCTGCAAGGGAAAGGGATATAGGTGACAAGGTACTTATTGGAAAGAAAAGGAAGAGGGGCGCATGGGTGGCTCAGTCGGTTAAGCGTCTCACTGGCTCAGGTCATGATCTCACGGTTCATGAATTTGAGCCCTGCGTAGAGCTCTGTGCTGACTGCTCGGACCCTGCTTCGGATTCTGTGTCTCCCTCTCCCTCTGCCCGTCCCCCACTCATGCTCTGTCTCTCTCTCAAAAATAAATGAACATTAAAAAAAATTTTTTTAAAGGAGGAAAGGAACCTAAAGGGTACTGTGTGATTCGTATCATATAGCTCATGGGTCAGGGTGAGGTTTGGATATTGTTAGAGTTGAAGGCAAGGGGGACTTTGGGAGACTTGAAGCATGGAGTGAATGGCTAGATCTGTGCTAAAGGGAAATTACTCTGGCTTCAGTGTGAATAAGCCAGGGATCAGGAATGGAGTTGGCAATGGAAGAGGGTATTTAAGAGACTGTTGCAGTAGGGGCGCCTGGGTGGCTCAGTGGGTTAAGCGTCTGACTCTTGGTTTCAGCTCCCATCATGACCGGATGGTTTGTGGGTTTGAGCCCCACGTCAGGCTCCATGGTGGCAGTACAGAGCCTGCTTGGGATTCTCTCTCTCCCTGTCTCTCTCTGCCCCTCCCTTGCTCGAGCTCTCTCTCTCTCTTTCATGCACAAAATAAATAAATAAACATTTTGAAAAAGAAGCTGTTGCAGTAATCTGAGGGAAAGGTGCCAGTGGCTTGAACTAAGGAAGGACCTGTGTTTGGAAATAAGGTTGTATATTTGAAAGATGTTATGGAAGTAGAATAAATAGGACCTGTTGGCTGATTGGACATAGTGGTGGAGGAAGACCGAAAAGGACGCTAGGGTTTCTAACTTGACATCTGAGTGGATGCCACCATGATGTCCACGGAGAGAGGACACACAGAAAGAAGAGGAATGGGAGATAAGGTTGAGTTGGAGGTCACTATATCCATCTTTTCTAATGGAATAGAAGGTCCACAGGACAGGACCGTGTTCCTTTTGTTTATGGATATATCCTAAGTGGTATACACAAATTCATGCTCCATAAATACTTATGGGAAGAATAAGGAGTTCTGTGTGTAGATCTCGAGCTTAGGAGAATGTCTTACCTTTCCACTGCTGAGTAGTAGTTTTCTACTACTTAGTTTTCTATGGCCCTTCTAAGTTTATGGTAGAAACTTCTACTAAACAGCACCCAAGTGCACCCAAGTGCACTCTCACTCACAGTCCTGTAGGTGGGAAAGTCAGGTGGGCTCTCCGGGGTTCTCTGGGTGGGGCCTCACAAAGCTGGAATCGGGTTTTTGGCCAGGCTGTGTTCTAATTTAGGTGCTCTGGGGAAGAATTTGTTTCCAAGCCCATTTAGGCTGTTAGTGGAATCTAGTTCCTTGTGGTTGAGGGTCTGAGGTCACCATTTCCTGGCTGGCTGGCAGCTTAACTGGGGTCACTCTCTCCTCCTAGAGGCTGCCTGTGTTCCTTCAAACCAGCAAGAGCAAGTGGAGGGTTTCTTATGCTTTGGACCTCTGGGAATTCCTCTCTCACTGGCCAAAGGAAACTCTAGGCACTTTAAGGGCTCACTTGATTGAGTCAAGGCCACTGGATAATCATCATATCTTAAGGTCAACTGACCTGACATCTTGATGACATATGCAAAGTCCCTGCACAGAAGTACTACCTTAGTGTTTGATTAAATACCCAGGAGGCAGAGATCCTGGAAACCACCTTTGTAATTCTGTCTACCACTGAGAAGAATCTGGGCTAGAGGTATAATTTAGGAATTTTATGCTTATGTACATTTGAAGGTTATTTTTGCCAAGTATGTTAGAATGAATAGGGCAATTGTTATTTAAATTACTGTATTAAACTATAGATATTTTCTGGATATTCTTATTTACTAATTGATATTTTCTTTTAACAAAGAAAGTATGCCTTAATTTTTAAAATTTTTTTTAATGTTTATTTATTTTTGAGAGAGAGACAGAGTGTGAGTGGGGCAGGGGCAGAGAGAGAGGGAGACACAGAATCTGAAGCAGGCTCCAGGCTCTGGGCCGTCAGCACAGAGCCCAATACAGGGCTCGAACCCACGAACTGTGAGATCATGACCTGAGCCGAAGTCAGACACTTAACAGACTGAGCCACCCGGGTGCCCCAAGTATGTCTTAATTTTTAAACTATTTATGGATGTGGATGTTATTTTGTAAAAATAAAGAGACCTTTGTGGTCATATTTTTAAAAACGTAAAAAATCTTTATCCTAAGGTTCTTTCTAGATTAGAAATTGTGTGAGGTTACCTGAGTCCCATCACATCCCTTAGTCACAAGGCAGCAGGTAAACTTGGCAGAAAGTGGAGAATGTGGGTTTGGAGAAGGGCAGGCCTGGGTGGAGCCCACCCTTTTCCCTGTGACCGCCAGGAAGGTGCTTGTCCACCCAGAAGTGAGGTTTTCTCATCTTCAGAATATTAATGAGAATATCTGCATCACTAGGCTATGTAAAGAATTAACCTGAGTGGTAAATGAAGAGTCTGGCCTATGGCAAACTTTGAGTACAGATGAGTTCTCTTTCCTTAGATTCTGTGTTGTGACCTCTCCTGTCCTGTGATTTCACTGTGCTGTGTCCCTGAGAAGGTATCAGCCAAGGGAAAGCCACAGGACAAATAGGGACTCAGGTTGTCCATTTTACATTCAAGATAGACGCATCCTCGACAGCTTCTCCTGAGACTGGGGCTCAGCTTTTACACAGCGCTCTATCCTTCCCTGGGCCTGGCCGTCAGGGCAGGACCAGCCCACCCCCTGGCGCACCCAAGCCCCAAGGCTGGCTGTTACACTCGACACATCTTCCTCATAGGCTGTATCCTCCTGGGGCTCACCTCCTTCTGAGAAGCAATGGCTGTGCTTTGGGTTCAAATCTCCCATGTTTGATAAACATCAAAGAAATCTTATAACCAGTTTCTTTGCAGGGCCCCAAATGCACCGTCTATGTGCATTTACTCACAAAAAAACCACACTTGGCGTGTCTTTCACATCTCTTCAAAGGGGAGAAAATTAAATGTATATGTATAGATCTATCTATGCCAATATCTCTGTACTGATCCTTTTACCAAGGGAGAAAGAAAGAGAAAGTTTTGGGAAATTACCCACACAAATGGCGGAGCCATGTATGGGTCAGGGTTTTAGTTTGTGGGGACCAACGCAACTCAGTATAAACAAAAGGACGTCAACAGCCTACAGAGTTCCTGGACAGTCAGGTGCACCAGGCTGGATGGAGGCCATGCAGCCAGAAGTCGTGCCAAGATCTCCCTGCTGAACTGGCCCAGCATTCCCACTCCAGAAAATTCACCTTCCTGTAACTCACATTGCTGCCAGAGAGAATTTTCTACCATCCCAGAATTTTGTACCAGAAACTCCTGACTCAAGTTCCAGGATGCATGTCCCAGCACATGCCCATGCCCTCCCTCCAAGGAAGATCAGGAAAGTGAGCGACTGGTATCTGCTCTTTCCAGTTACTAATAGAAAAATCCGTGTTCGTTTTCTGTGGTTGTTGTTAGTAACCACAAACTTAAGACAAGAATTTTATTCTCTCACAGTGCTGGAGGCCAAAGTCCAAAATCAAGGTGTCAGCAGGGCCCCATTCTCTCCTCTCTTGGAGGTGGGTCCCATCTTTGCCCTCCCTAGTGTCTGGGGGCTGCTGGCATCCTTGGCCTTGCAGACGCTACTCCAGCCTCTGCCTCTGACCTCAACTGCCTTCTGGGTGTGTGTTGCCAAATCCTCCTCTCCCTTCTTCCAATAACTTGCAATGACAGATAAGACGCTTTACCTTGAAATCCTTAATCGCATTACTTCTGCAAAAACATGACCCTATAAGGTAACATTTACAGATTCCAGGTATTAGGGCCTGATATCTTTAAGAGCCAGAGGCAAGGAATTATCCTTTACCTTAGAAGGGATATCTGGACCTGCTGTACATCACTGGGTCCCTAGAAATTTCATGGGAGTGAGTGGGTTAGGCCCCTGAATTCTTCTCAGATTTATTTCCCACTCTTTGACATGCAAATGTCTTAACAGCATGTCTAGAAGAAATTGCTGTTTCTTGCTCACTTAGATCCAATCAGAAAAGAGGTAAGGGATTGCTAAAATATCATGAGGTTCAGATGATGGTCATCAAAATGATCAGTGTCTAGTATAATTAATACACAAGATTTATAACATAAGAACCTATAGACTTTTGTTAGAAGCATCCCATAAATTTTGTTGAACTAAATTTGTTTTAGAAAATAAGACTTAAGCCCAGATTGCTTATCAATTTGGGAATTTTATTTCTTAATAAATAGCACAATAGAACAAAGATATATGTATGTGTATGTTATACATATAATATACACATACATATATATTATATGTATAACATACACATACATATATATCACCAACAGAGGGATAGCTGCCCAGCTAAGCCTATAACTTGCAGACCCCTTCACAGTGAGGTGTGCTTATGATCTGGTCAGTGAGATGTGCTTAGAAGTGATACGCGGAGTTTCCAGTTTGTGCATGAACAGGCATACCCCTCGCTTCCCCTTTTTTCATCTTCTGCTCATTGGATGTATTTTGCTGACGCGGACAACTGCACTAGGGTGGATACATGAGGTACCATACGCTTAGTGTTCTTCTCTATTGTCAGGGCCTCCCTTCCCTGGGCAGCTGTGGACACTAACACTCAACATGTACAGACTCCACCTTGCATAGCCCCTCAGCCAGTTCTGACCAAGGTGGTCCATATATCAGCAGGCACCATACCACTGGGGTTGGTGTGGACTAAGCCCACTATATGAGGCCTTTTGGCTCTTGAAATCTCTAGTGCCTAGCAGAGGGCCGGAAGCCGTTGTTGGTCTTTGATTGGCAGGGCCTAGATGACAACCTGTAGCCCAGCTTCTATGTGTCCTCAGAGTCATAAGTTAGGGGATTTTTTAAATATGGGAAAGGTGTTCTCTTCTGCCGGATGGCCAAGAAATAGTGAATAATCCGCACTACAGTGATAGAATATGCAAGGCACCTACTCTGTCTAGTGCCTGGTCTAAGAGGTGATCGATGCTTAAGTGAAGAAATGGTTGTTTACATGAAGAAATAAACAGTGAGCGTCTGGTTCAGCTCCTTCCTGTACTAGTAACTCTGTGGGGCTGAGCATCTTCCCCAGAGCCTAAGTTATGTGACTGAAGCCTTGCCAACTCTCCTCTACCTTACCAGCCCCGCTGTCCCAGAGTGTAGACCCTTCCTTTGATCACTGTTCTGGTTAAGGGTCTGTTCTAACTCAGATTATGCAGAACGACAATGTTACCTCCGGCCTGACTTCGAACACCTTCACTGGGTAAAGACCTCTGACTACTGAAAGACAACTGAAGACCACCTCCTTGGTTTACTGTGCCCAGTAAACTTCTGGTCACTTCTTTCAAGGGCCAGGTCTACAGCTGAGTCTATTGCTGAGTCAGAACCCATAGTCCTTTTTTTAATTAATTTTTTTTTTTTGAGAGAAAATAAATAAGAGAGAGAGAGAGGCAGAGAGAGAGAGAGAGAGACAGCGAATCCCAAGCAGGCTCCACACCATCAGCACAGAGCCTGACGCGGGGCTTGAACCCATGAACTGTGAGATCATGACCTGAGCCAAAATCAAGAGTTGGAGGCTTAACTGACTGAGCCACCCAGGTGCCCCAGAACCCATAGTCTTTGATCCTGGCTCTCTACTTGCCTATTCTACTGAAGTCCTGTTATGTCTTGAAGTCTAGTCCATTGTAATCCTGACAGTAATAAGGTGACTCAAAGTTCAGTTTCTACGAGTGTAGAGTAAATAGTTATATTAATAGTGCATGAAGTTAAGTAACATTGGATAACACATTTTCTGACTACATAACCTGGATTCACTAGGTCTATGATGGTGCAGGGCAATCTGTAGTTTTAAAAACACCACAGGTGAGCTCTCTGATGCATAGCCTGACTTAAGAATCATTGTGTTAGAATTGTGTGAGTCCTAACCACAGAGGCAAAGATGATTTAGGTTAAGAAGGCAGATACTGGGATTTCAGACCTGCTAACCATTTAAAGTAAACAATGGTTTTCTAGAAAATAAAAACAGATAAGCTTGAAATCATTAAGGGCCCTCCCAACTTAGAAATTGTCAAGTACAATATAGAATGAAGAGCTTTTCAAGAGTATTGAGATTCATGGTGAGGCAGGAAACGGGGCGCCCGGGTGACTCAGTTAAGCGTCTGACTCTTGATTTCGGCTCAGGTCATGATCTCACAGTTTGTGGATCTGAGCCCACATCAGGCTCTAGGCTGACAGCACACAACCTGCTTGGGATTCTCTCTCTCTTTCTCTCTCTCTCTCTGACCCTCTCCCACTTGTGCACATGCACTCTCTCTTTCTTTCTCAAAAAAATAAACTTTTTTTTTTTAAAAAACACGATTTTGGGGTCAGACAGACATGAATGTGAATTGACTTAAGTCAAATTATACAGTTGTCTGAGACACAGTGCCTCATCTGAAAAATAGGGGTAATATTTGGCTCTCTCTTAAATTTGTTATAAGTTTGAAAGCAGTAATATGGGGATAAAAACTGTGCTAACTTTTGTGGACTAATGTGAGGATTATATGAGTGGGTATGTGTAGAGCAGTTGGAACTGTGCATGTGGAAGAAATGTTTGCAGCTGTCATTCTTATCTTAAAGACTGTACGGTGGGGCGCCTGGGTGGCTCAGTCCGTTGAGCATCCAACTTCGGCTCAGGTCATGATCTCACAGTTTGTGAGTTCGAGTCCTGCGTCAGGCTCTGTGGTGACAGCTTAGAGCTTGGAGCCTGTTTCAGATTCTGTGTCTCCCTCTCTCTCTGCTCACACTCTGTCTCTCTCTCAAAAATAAATAAATGTTGGGGCGCCTGGGTGGCGCAGTCGGTTAAGCGTCCGACTTCAGCCAGGTCACGATCTCGCGGTCCGGGAGTTCGAGCCCCGCGTCGGGCTCTGGGCTGATGGCTCAGAGCCTGGAGCCTGTTTCCGATTCTGTGTCTCCCTCTCTCTCTGCCCCTCCCCTGTTCATGCTCTGTCTCTCTCTGTCCCAAAAATAAATAAACGTTGAAAAAAAATTTTTAAAAAAAAAATAAATAAATAAATGTTAAAAAAAAAAAAAAAAGACTGCACTGTGACTGGCACATATTAAATGCCGGAAATGTTCATTCCTTTCTCTCTGCCAATCCTCTGGCTATTTAATCCACTAAAGGGCTTTAGGCAGAAAGGTCCTAAATTCTATGAAGGTGTTAAATTGGTTTTAACTGGCTGAGTGACTTGGAAGTCTTCTTTTCTCTTTTCTAGTTTATTTCAATGACTTATTTCTTCTCCCTGTCGCAAGTCCGCTTGACTGTGATAGGGAGTGCAATGAACCTCACGCCCCATTTAGTACAGAAAGCTCATCACTGGGTATTGTTCATCTGGTATCTTACAAGCTAGGTGCTCTCTGCTGTTTCTGTGGGTAGGAGAATCAGGTTGCCCATGGGAGATGGCAGTCGTGAAACGCCAAAGAGTGTAATGTATGGTCTGAATTAATATCAGCTGCTGCCAGATTAAGAATGAAAGCACAAAAACATTTCTCGAAGCACAAACAAAACAGGTTACAGTCTTAACAATGGTGTTGGTAATTAATCTGTGGAGAGTTACAGATGGTTAATGGCTCGTTGATTTAAGCAGACTCAATTACGTCCAGGAATGTGCTCCGCTGGACGTTAGAGGATATGAATGAACCCTTTCCTGGAAGGCTGATTACCTGCTAACTTCAGCAGAAATGAGACCGAACCTGGATGCAAGCGACAAATGTAAAATATAACGTCTTGACAGTGGGAGGTCCTCTGACCCAACACTCTCAATTTAAACATGAGGAGATTTTGTTTTGAGTGGTCCACGGAGGTTGAGTGTTTGCACGCCAATGAGTTATGAGTATAAATATTTTATCGGCGTCAAGGTAGATAATCTAAACTACAGAATAGCTTTTACCTGTACTTTAAAGTTGAAACATTTGGTGATTGGAACTTCCACATTCACATACAAACATCTACAGACATTTATTGTATGTGACAGAAAATGTCTGGAATACTGGGATTTCTGTGGGTACAGTGAGCAGAATGCTCGCAAACAGGATGGCCCAGAAATTCGAGGGGGTACCATCATGATCGCCAAAGGCCACACATGTCTTACACCTACTGAGAGGTGGGATAGCTAAGTGGTTAAGTGACTGGACTCTGAATTCAGACTGCTTGGGTCTGATTACAAGTTCTGTTTCTTACTGGTTGTGTGCCTTTGAGGATATTACTTTTGTTCTTTGTACCTCAGTGTCCACATTTGTATAACAGGATGATACAAGTTGGTATCTACCTCATATGGGTACCATTACGTGAATTAATATAATGTATTTGGAAGGGTGCCTATACATAATAAACACTGCAAAATATTAGCATTCTTTGTGTTTCTGACCCTCACAGTGATATGAACTGAGGGACTCCAGTTTTCAGTTTTATTTTATTAAATTTTTTTTTCATTTTATTTGTTCTAATTTTACTTTTAATGTTTATTAATTTTTGAGAAAGAGAGAGAGAGAGAGAGCAAGTGGGGGACAGGCAGAGAGAGAGAGGGGACAGCGGATCTGAGGCAGGCTCTGTGCTGACAGCACAGAGCCCTACACGGGGCTCGAACTCACAGACGGTGAGATCGTGACCTGAGCCAAAGTAGGATGTTTACCCAACTAAGCCGCCCAAGCGCTCCCCATTTTATTTACTTTAGAGAGACAGCATGAAAGGAGAGGGGCAGGGGGAGAGAGAGAGAGGGAGAAAATCTTATGCAGGCTCCACAATCAGCGTGGGGCTCGATCCCACGACCCTGGGATCATGACCTAAGCCAAAATTAGAAGTCGGAAGCTTAACTGACTGAGCCACCAATGCACCCCTCCAGTTTGCAATTTTAAAGCAGTCAACAGCTGTGTGCTGCTGAAAGAAATTTCAGGGCAAAGGGCTACAGAAGCGGAGTCCAGTGGGAGGGCTTTCTGTGGATGGTGTCTCTTTTGGAAGTGGTGGTGCTCTCTCTTGATCTTGTACTTTCACGATTTTATCCCTTTCTTTGAAAAGCTCGTTTCTGACTCAATTCTACTCTGCTCTTAACAGTAAGCAAAATTACTAATTTTGGGGGGTTTTTTGCTAGGGTCCTGGGGCAGTTTTCCACTATACCGCACATTCAGTCAGGCCTCTCATCACTTGCTCTGCAGTGTCTGTTCTAGTATGCCCACTGATTTGTGTCTGTTTTTCTGTCTCACACCCAGCTTCGGCCCCCGGATAGCCAGTCTGAATGTGCCACTGTGCACTTCCCATATTCCCTGTGTATTTTCAGTATATCTTTATCTTCCGTAAGCAAAACTAGTGTTTTAAGTAGCTTTGGGGTTACCTATTTGATAATGACTCAAGTCATGGTCAGGGTAAGACCTTTACCAATCTCTGCTAAGACTGTGGGAGCCCCACCCTGCAACCCATATCACTGCCCCAAAATGTATAATTCAAAAGGAAAAGAGTATTACAATATAAAACTCGCATAACAAAGTCCAACAGAATTTGAATTTTTTCTCCATGATGGCATTTTGAAGTATCATGTAGCAAGTTTTTCGCTAAACTGTCTCATTTTTGATACTCATGTCTTCTGGAAAATCCTTAACCAAATTTCCCATTACAGACCTAAAACCCTTTAACATTTACCAGACTGGCAATAAATTTTTCTCTTCTTCAGAGAAATAAGAGAAATTAGCAAATGGAAACCAGTGCTTACTGTTCTGAAATACATCACACAATAAATTTCTATGAAAGATAAAGTTCTTATTACTGCAACCAATAGACTGGACCACGGTTGCAAAGTTCCTGTGAGAAATCTCTGCATGACATCAGGCTGGCTTGCTGTTTAATAATGCTTAAAAAAAAAAAAAATCCAGAGAGGGATCTGTGGGCTTTTCTGTCCTCAAAGGAGGTAATGAAGTGTTCAATCATTTGTACTACAAGGGAAGTTATAGAATGGGTCCAAATATCTCCTCCGTCTGGAAACAAATGTTTTGTTAGAAGTCAGATCATTTGTATATGCACCCTAAACATCTGGAGGTACGTTCCTCCTTGGACATTTGAAACAAGAGGGGAAATCCCACCAGTTAAGGGCTGATACCAGTGTGGTAACATGTACACACTGGGCATAAGATAGTGTAACAGTGTTGGGAGTGAAAACTAAATGGATGGAAACAGTAGCCTTCTGACTGGCGGCTGGGTCTCTTGGTGTTCAGAATCTCCCGCTTCACTTACTTTTTTCATTTTTTTTTATTTTTTAGATAGGTACCATTAAGTCAATTTAGATGGTCAACAGAAAGCATGATTCTAGCTTTGGCAAGTACCTAAATGTCGCTGATTCACCCGTGCATTGGCAGGCACTTAGGCTGCTTTTTGCTGGAATGATGCGTGATACATGATTAACCAGGAGGAAGACCATAAGATCAGGCAAAGAAGAAGGAGGGGGAAGGGGGTTGGGGAAGGAAGAAATAGAAGAGAAGCAAACTACAGAGAAGGAAGAAAATCTACTGAGTGTAAATTAGGTGCTAGGTAGTCTTACTCTACAACGCTTCCTAAAGTCTTGACACAGAATGCATTTTTATCCCCCAACTTTACAGGAAGGGCACTGGAAGCCCCAAATTTAGTAATTCTCTGGATCACAGAGATTCACTGGATCACACAGTGTTCTTTCCCCAGTGATATTTTTTTCATTTCTGTTTTCAGTGACGTATTCCCTGACACTTTCAGGTGCATTTCTTGATCTCTCCTTTCTCTATGTCCCCAAATATTTTGCACAGTGATCCCACTACTGTATTAATGGTGGTGGATGCCCTCCTTCCCACTAGGGTTGTGAGCTCTCAGAGGGCAGGAAGCATCTCATTCATTCTCGGTGCTCAGAGCTCAGCACGCAGCAAAGAGTAAACAAACATGACTATCTAGGTAGACAGTGCTACCATAACTCACTCTTTATTTCAGAAGTCCTGCCAATACTATTCCAAAGAAATAGTTTTGACCATTTTAATTAAAAAAAAAAAAACTGTTAGAAAGCACTTTTTCCTAAATTCTTAAAATGGCATTTTTCTCTCTTTTTTGAAGTCATTTTTACTACTTTATGTGAGCTTAAGTAAATCTACTCATCTTTTGCACTAAACCGTTGCTAATGGGTGCAGCCAATTCAGTTAAAATTGCTAAACTTTGTGTGTGGCCTGAAACACTGTTCTTGTCTCTTTCAAATCCTCTAGCAAAATATGCTGATCATCGCGTGGTCACAATCTGTTTGCATAACATATTTTTAAAAGAAATTTTAGAAAATGCTTGTATTGGGGCGCCTGGGTGGCTCAGTCGGTTAGGCGTCCGACTTTGGCTCAGGTCATGATCTTGCGGTCTGTGGGTTCGAGCCCCTCGTCGGGCTCTGTGCTGACAGCTCAGAGACTGGAGCCTGTTCCGGATTCTGTGTCTCCCTCTTTCTCTGACCCTCCCCTGTTCATGCTCTCTCTCTGTCTCAAAAATAAATAAGTGTTAAAAAAAGAAAGAAAGAAAGAAAGAAAATGCTTGTATTAATTTGCCAGGGCCACCAGAACAAAGAACCACAGACTGGTGCCTGTAACAAGGGAAACTTAACTTTCTCATACTTCTGCAGGCTGGAGTCCAAGATCAGGGTGCTGGCCAGGTTTGGTTTCTCCTGAGGCCTCTCTCCTTGGCTTGGAGCTGGTGGTCATCTACCTGTGTCTTCATATGCTTTTCCCTCTGTATCTTAACTGGGTCCATGTCCTAATGTCTTCTTCATATAAGGACGTCAAACACTTTGGACTAGGGACCATCCTAACGACCTCATTTTGATGTAATCGCTTCCTTAACGACCCTGTCTCCAAACACGCAGTTGCATTCTGAGATATGGGGACTTAAGACTTCAGCATATGAATTCTTCAAGGGACACAATTCAGCCCCCAGCAGTGCTTCACATCATGCCCCCTGCTGTCATTCCTTCTGGAGGATCCGGCTTAAAAAGAGGAAGCTGTTAAGAGGGCTGAATGCCTCCACCCAGCAGGGCCCCTGGGCACCGAGTGAGTGCTGGGTTGTCCGGCTGGCTGAGGCCTGCTGAGTGAGGTGGAATTTAGCTGAAACTTCCAGATCTAACTGTCCTTCTCAGAAGGAATTCAAGAATTCGGTACAGTGAAAGATCATGCTCTTCTGTGAGCTGTTCTCCAAACTTCTCTCAGAGCCAGGAGCACCACGTGCCTATGAATGTATAAGTACCTAATAAGCCACTTTATCATCTCGGAGCTATGAGAAAAGTATCAAGTTATCTGCTGAGCAATGAGCCATGTCCGGGAACTCTTGGGCCGCTGTAATGGCCTTGGGGTTTGGCCTCGGTGCTAACGGATGCAGAGCCTCCTTGCACACAGAGGAGGACAGTTCTCTGATGACAACTGATTTATGGTGTCCGTGGTGGGGCTTCTCTAATTAGGGACCAGAGCCAGCTTGCCCTGTTCCAGACACCCTGGAAGAGGCCTGCTTTGTAATACTGTGCCCTGAAATGATGGCATCGTCCTCTATTTGCGGTGTCATTAACAAGTCGAAATAAAACTCTTTTGACGGGTGTTTTTCCTTCATGACTAAGAGTCGATAGCTTTGCGAATTGCAGGGTGTTTTTACGAGCACACATAACTCACTGGGGCATGCATCGCAGTGCTACTTCTCCAGTGAGGCACCGAGCGACGGGGGTCAGACCGAGACTTACTTAAACATACACACCCCGTTTGCCTAAAACTGACGTGCACTCGAAATGCTCGAAGCCAAGAGGGGGAAGACACCCTTGCTCCGTCCTGGCTGCCATCTGCTTGTCTGCAGCTTGGATGGAACGAGGTGAGAGGAAGCACACAGGTTGAAAGCAACACAATCTAGCATAACCTCCAGTCCCCGCTTTTGAAAGAGTGAAACAGCTAATCAAATGATCAAAGGTGCTTTGATATATCTCATTTTGGCTTCACGGCTGACTTCTTGTACAGTTGTCAAGATGATTAGAAGCCCGGTCTCTTTTAGAGCTGCTCTGGAGAGAGGTTCTCCAAAGAGAAATAGAACCTGAAAACTTTCTAGAATGTATTCCGAGTTTTAAAAAATAAACAAGGTTTGGGGCGCCCGGGTGGCTCAGTCGGTTGAGCGTCTGACTTGTGGCTTCGGCTCAGGTCATGATCTCATGGTTCATGGGTTTGAGCCCTGCGTCGGGCTCTTGATGACTTAGAGCCTGCCTGGGATTCTCTGTCTCCTTCTCTCTCTCTCTGCCCCTTCCCTGCTCATGCTGTCTCTTTCAAAAATAAATAAATAGACATTAAAAAAAATAATAATAAAAAATAGGGGCACCTGGGTGGCTCAGTCGGTTAAGCGTCTGACTTCAGCTCAGGCCATGATCTCACAGTTCGTGCGTTCGAGCCCCGCGTTGGGCTCTGTGCTGTCAGCTCAGAGCCTGGAGCCTGTTTCGGATTCTTTGTCTCCCTCTCTCTCTGCCCCTCCCCCACTTTCGCTCTGTCTCTCCCTGTCTCTCAAAAATAAATAAAAAAAATAAAAAATAAGTTTTGAAAAACAATATGTATTGACCGGAAAACAAAGAATTGCCTTGAAAATCAATTTTCTCCCCAAACTGGTTTATACATTACTCAAACTACATGAAATTTCAAAAATGCCCAATCTTTTCTTCTACTTACACTTAGGCTGATTGAAGAAGGTGTCACTTATACACAAACTAACTTTAATCACTTCTGGGAAATAGTTTTATTTTTTATGTTCTTAGAAAAGAAATGACATTTTAATTTTAGATTCATAGTAAATAACCCAAGATGCACTTTAGAATCCCTCTGATTGACTAATCAACCACAATTCCAAGCGGTGCTTTAGAGTTCTAAATTAAGTTGAACTGAGCCTCGGTACATTAGACACAACAGTTGAACATTGTAAAATTCTCTGAACCACTGTGGGAGTGGCCAATGCTTCCCCCACAGTAGTTCATGAATGATGGCCTAGAGTTGGCCAGAATACTTGGTGTGAGTGACACCCAGGAAATGATGGGCAGTAAACTACGGCAGCTTCTTCTCTGCCCTTTGTGAACTTAGGAAGAGTGACAACTATTGTCTCTTCCTACTTGGCAATATTTTTCCCCATTTTTTATGATTGCTGTGTAGAGAACAATGACGTAACTCACGGTACAGATAATCTCTCACATCTATCTCTGGTGTGACCTCTCCTGACTCTCAGAACTTTTTTTCCTAAATCTTATGAGGCCAGTCTGTAGAGAACCACAGACATCCTAAAACCCGCATCTTCAGAATGAAATTCATTCTCCTCTCTCCCCGCTAATTCAGTCTTTTCACCCGACAGCTTAATTAGACACTCCAAGGCATCCTGATTCTTTCTCTTCCCTTTCCTATACTTGTCACTGCATCTTTCTCAAACCCTTTCCCCCTCTCTCACCTACTGCCAATGACTTGGTTATAGTCCTCAGCAATTTACTTTGTTTGCTTTTCTGATGAGATTTTTGTGGAGGTCAGGCATTACTATTAATGAATTCACACCATCATTTTACAAACCGACACAAATATGACGGGACCTGTGCTGAGCAATGAAGACGCAGAGATGAAAGATACTAGCCTGAACGTATAGATCTGGAGAGGTAGTTAAACCATGGTGGGGGCGGGGGGGTGCAAGTAGTGCACTGTATTAAGTCCACCTGGCGTCAGGCGAGTGGTATGGGCTGCGAAGCAGGAAGCAGACTTAGATAATGTTGGGGTCTGATGAGGATTTTGAAGGATAAGTAGATAGTAGAGAGGTAACAAAGGAGGATGGGTATTACAGGCAAAAGGGAGGATGTGCAAAAGCAGGAGCATAGAAAAATCACAATGAGTTCATACGGCTGTGACTAACTTAGCAGATCTGAAGGAGTAGAAGAGGAAGAAAGTGTTAGGAATATTGTAAAAGGCATGGTAAGATTTTTCAGAAGGTGTGATGGTCTAAAAATACATCTATGATTTGTTCACAGTCACCTTCCACACCCCAAATATGGAGGCTAATTCTCTTCCTGTTCTACTAATGAATGTGGCACAAAATGATGCCTGTAACTTCTGAGGCTAGGTCATTCTGCACGAATTTTCTCCTCTGGATCTCTGCGCTGTGGGAAAGCCAGTAGCCTTATTGTGAGGATACAGCCTGGGGAGAGGTCGTGTGGGGAGGAGCGGGGGCCTCTAGCCGACAGCCAGCATCTCCTTGCCAGCCACGAGCTGAGCCATCTTGGAGATGACTCTTCCAGCCCCAGTCAAGCCTTTAGATGACTGCAGGCCCAGCCAACATCTTGACTGCAATGTCTTGAAAGACCTGGAAACAAAAGCAGTTGGCTAAGCTATGCCTGAATTCCTGACAGAAATGATGAGATTAATAAATGTTTATTATGTTTCAAGCCATCATATCTTAGGATAGTTTGTTATGCAGAGAGAGATAAGTAAGACAAAAGAGGAATGAGGCGAGCAGACTTATATTTTATAATAAAAAATGTAATTGTATTCTGAACTATAGAGAATTTATGGGACAGGAAATAGAACAGAAATAGTTAAATAATGTAGGTGGCTGTCAGAGTAATTAAATAAGGATCTGATAAGACCTGTATTAAGGCCTCAACCTTCTGGTGTAAGAGGAGGAAAACAGTTTGAGAGGTTTAGGCAGGAAAAAGCAACAAAGGTGTGACTGGTTAGTCATGGGACATGAAGAAAGGAGATCCTCAAAGATGTGATTGCAGTCCCTTGCTTAGCAGACCAAGGAGTGGTGGCATCATTTATGAAAATGGGGAGTAAAGAAAGAAAATCGGGTCACCAAGGGAAAGGAGTTTTTAGTTTTGAATGTACAGACTGTAAATTGTCTGTGGAATATCAAAATGGAGATGTCTTATTAGTTATATAGACACAAGAACCTTGACCTCAGGAAAGGGAAATAGACTAAAATTACATTTGAAACAAAGAACAGTGAAGGGTGTAATACAAGTTATCCAATGATGGAACAGAACATTGGATCACGTTAACATTGATGATAGACAGAAAAGGAGACAGGGCAGGATTGTGAGAGATCAAATAACAACAACCATAAAAAAAAAAAAAAAAAAAAAAAAAAACACCAAAAACCCAAAGAGAAAGCATAGAGACCAAAAGAGCAGAGAATTTAAAGCAAAGGTTGCAGTGAATGAATTAAGATAAAGGCTAATGGGTATCTACTAGAGTTAGCAACCAGAAAGTTACTAGAAAACTTGGCAAAGGGAGATTCACCTGGAATGACAGTGACAGAAGCCAGGCTGAAGTGGATTAAAGGATGACCAGGAGGAGAGGCACCTGGGTGGCCCAGTCAGTTGAGCAGCCAACTCTTGATTTGGGCTCAGGTCATGATCTCACGGGCTTGTCAGTTCGAGCCCCTAGTGGGGCTTGGCACTACATGGAGCCTGTGTGGGATTCTCTCTCTCTCCTTCTCTCTCTCTCTGCCCCTCCCTTGCTCTCTCTCTCTCTCTCTCACAATAAATAAACATGTTAAAAATGACCATGAGGAAAAAAAACAGAGGCGGCAAATGCAGGCTGTGCTTTCTAGAAGCTCACTGTAAGACAAGGGACCTCCTCCCAGCTGCTCCTCATGCCTTAGCTCTGCCTTCTCGATGTCCACTTCCCACTGCTATGGGTGCTATCTGGTCAACATCCAACTTGGCACGGACTCCTGATCCAACATGGTGGACCAGCCTCAGAGACATCAGTGGGTGAGGAACAACACATTTGGGGAAGAAGGAAGGCAAAGGAGGAGAGGCAAAACTTAGAGAGAGGGAAGCTCAAGCACCTGTAGAGAGCTGGAAGGGTCGGTCTGATTTACCCTCATAAGACCTGTGGGACTCAGAACAAATGCACAGACGTGCTGTGAGACAGAACAGGCAGCAAAGTGCGTGGCTGAAGAATCCAGAATTGATTAAGGGCTGCTTCTACACTGGCTAGGCTTCTATGTGTGTTGAAATTCACTTTTTCGGATAAACAGTTGGGCAACATTCCAAAAGATGATGCTTTCAATACCACAAGCTTAAGAAAGGCTCTTGAGAGAACTGGCAAGGCCCGCAGAAAGTTCTGCAAACTGACCCATCAAATGGTTGAGACGAGAAGGTCAAACATGAAGTGAAAGGTAATGTGGAGGGTCATCATATAATTCGAAGGAGAATTTTCATACCACTCACAGAACAAACCTTTGTTTCAGCTCGGCTGGTTGTGTAAATTAGTGTGTAGAAGCGATTTTTACTGAATTTTTGTTAATTATAAGAAATACTTTTTTCATTTTTTATTGTTGTGGATAAAGTCCTAACCCAATCTTTGATCCACTACTTACCCTGAAATGGTAGGTACCTTTTAAGTTCTTTTCGGGTGACATTTTCCTGATGTCAACAATTACGGGTACAAATGACCTCCCAGCCGTCCATCGCCCTAAATCTCCTCACAGTACAGTATTTCCATACATGCTCACGGTTTTGACAGAAGCGTCTTTTCAACTATGAAAGAATTATGTCTTTCTCAGTCTTGAATTTCTAGAATCCTGCACAGTGCTTGGCACTTTAAATGCTTAGAGAAAGAGAGAGAGAGAGAGAGAGAGAGAGAGAGAGAGAGAGAGGGAGAGAGAGGGAAAGAAAAGAGGAGTAAGGAATGCATTTTATTTAACTATAAGAATAACTACCATTGGGGCGCCTGGGTGGCGCAGTCGGTTAAGCGTCCGACTTCAGCCAGGTTGCGATCTCGCGGTCCGTGAGTTCGAGCCCCGCATCGGGCTCTGGGCTGATGGCTCAGAGCCTGGAGCCTGTTTCCGATTCTGTGTCTCCCTTTCTCTCTGCCCCTCCCCCATTCATACTCTGTCTCTCTCTGTCCCAAAAATAAATAAACGTTGAAAAAAAAATTTTTTTTTAAAAATTAAAAAAAAAAAAATTAAAAAAAAAAAAAAAAAGAATAACTACCATTATCTCTTTGCTCCTGAACAAGGACCCTGCCCTTTCAGTGGTCTGCAGTGGGGGCCACGGGGCCACAACTGTGCCTACCACTGTGGCCACAACTGTGGGGAGGGGCTTCGGGCTTTTCTGCGAGAGAGACCTCATTCTTAGGAGAGCTGCTGGTCAGGAGCGTGACCCCCATCCAGGTAAATCTGTGATATGCTGTCTCTTTTCTCCTTTCCCCCAGGATCCTGACTGGGAACAGTCACTAGAGAAGTCAGTGCCTCATCACTGCCCTTTTACCAGTGTGATGCCCCATAGGTGCGGATAAGGAAGTGAGAAAGACATGGAGGAGGTGACAGGGCACAGGAGAGGCCGGAACTACAGGGGAAGCCTTACTTCTCGTGTCCACAATTAGATTCTTTTATCTTTTAGGTGAGGCTGCAACTTATAGTTAGTGCTAGTGTTATCAGTACAGAGTTCAGCAATTTCAAGTTCCTGCTAATGCGCACTTGCATTTGCTTAAAGCTGGCTTTAGCATGTTTTTTTTTTTATAAAAGGCTCCTAAACTCTTTCCCAAACACACCAACTCTTTTTAGGGTTTTATTTTTTCCATATATTAAAAAAAATTCGCATATTTATGTTTAGATGATCCAGTGCTCTTTCAGAAGAGCGTGGTGCCGGCCAGTTCTCAAGATCTGTCATTGCCAGAGTTCTGGGGAAAGGCTGTGGTTCACTGGAGCTCTCTTGTCACGGGACTCTTCTCGGCAGACACGACTTATGCTGAAGGATTGCTAACTCAGCAGGTGCAGGGAGAGACACAGACCCAGGCAGGTGCTCATAAAAAACCTGGAGAAGCACAAAGGGAGCATTCTCTGCTCTCTGCAGAAAATGCCACCCGTAGGAAGTAACGCTTTGTCTGTGAGGCGTGTGGGATTCATCACGGCCCACTAGGCAGAACGAGATCAATGCTATGGTCTGGGATGGGCTCAATGCGGACTATTGTGGCCGCTGTCGTGACTTCAATGACAGAGCAGGATAAACCCCATCTGGTTCCTGCACCCCGAAATGGCCATGGCGTCAAGTGGCCATTCCCATGTCCAAGTCAGAGTCGACCTAAAATCCCCCTGGTTACGCTGCCCTGTCTTAAGGGTCACTCAGCTTCTACAGTTGTTTATTCTCCAGTATTCTGAATTTACACCTACACATAAACGTGTGAAGGGCTGGGAATGCAGAAAAGACCAGGCTGATTCTTCCAAAGACTTCCTCATTTAATTCAATTCTCACCTATTCCTCTGCCCCCGGCCTTAGCTTTTTTGTGTCTATAATTTAGTCCAGCTAGGGTTTGGTGCTTCTCCATCCCCATAGGCATACAGATTTTGCTCAGTGTGTAAGTTTCTTAGGCTGGAAATAAAACAAATCAGGTAATTACACACTAAGGAGATAGTGATAAATCTGATTTTTTTTTTTCTTTCAATGTCTGGGGCTGGTTCTTCCTTTAAAGAAAAATGTTTATTTACTTTTAAGAGGTAGGATAGGGGCAGAGAAAGAGGGAGAGGGAGACAGAGAATGCCAGGCAGGCTTGGCACTCTTAGCACACAGCCCGATGCAGGGCTTGACCTCAAGAACTATGAGGTCGTGACCTGAGCTGAAATCACGAGTAGGACATTTAACTGACTGAGCCACCCAGGCGCCCCAATAATTCTTCCTTCTATAAGACAGTCCCTCCCGTTGCAAGATATTTAGTAATCCTGGCTTCATCATTTCTGCCATTCCTGTCTCTATCCTACTGCATTGTGATAACCACAAAGTGCCCCCCCCATACATCTCCAAATACTCTCAATGAAGATCCATCATCAGAGACCGTCATGCCTACAATGCTAAGAACAGCTGCGGTGATGCTGTAAAGGCCTGCTGGATACTCGGTACTGTACTGCTGGCTGTCCTAAATAAACTAATCTCTAATGGTGGAATTTCAGGCACCTGATTGCGTGAATATTTGGGAGCCGACGAGACTTCCTGGTATACTCCAATCACATAGGAAGAGAAGCTGTTCCTGTGTGAGGCCAACCCTTGGCTGAGACCCAAAGTGAGGCAGGTCTCCTTCGTCACTGCCAACGTCTCGAGCAAGAAGGCTTCATCCACGGACTATGATATTTATTAGGGGCTGTCTGAGGACGTGGTTCTACAAAACAGAGTATAGCTATTTTGTCTGTCATTGCCAGAATTTATAAAAGGCCTATCTAGCTTACACCAAGCTTTCCCACTTCAGCTGCCAACATGGCACGCAAGGGCTGTAAGAATTCAGAGTATCTGATGGCCCGCCATGCCTCCAGCTGGCCTGGCCCTCACTGGCTCACGAACAATGCTGTTCTGACAGCAGGGAGAAGAACCCCCATAAAGCTGTCTTCGAACACTAGCTCCTAGCAGCTGCAGTTTGAATTCAGAGAGCCTTGGAAATCAGTTTTAACCTGTGACAGAAAAGGAGCCACATGAGAATGTCTGTCTTGAAATGATGGCTCCTTCGAGGAGTTTTGAGGCTTTGGAAACAATAATGAATATTTACACTGACTGAAGAAACTGGTCATTACTTACATCCATTTTTCACATTAGAATCATTGTAACATTTTGCTTGGAAAAAAAAAAAAAGACTTTCCAACTGTTAAAAATACTTCCAGCCCAATGTTCTCTGCTCCGTTTAGGATAAGCGTATTCCTTGCTCAGTTTACCAGATTAGATCTCCAAATAGGGTCTGTCACTGGTTTGAAGAGTAATGTCTGACTGAGGAAAAAAAGAAAAAAAAAAAAGATTCCTTATCTTTTTCTTGAAAATTATGGAAAAGATCATTTCCACTTTATTTTCTAAGCATTCTTAGGTGCATATATACTGAAATTGTTGGATAGCACTTAAAAAGCCATCTCTTCCATAGATGCCTCTTCTTTCCCAATTTACCTTTTCTCTCACTGTGCACTAGAGAAAACCAGATGTTCCTAGGTGACTGAAACAAGGTAGCCTACAGCGTGATGGGTATGAATGAGTTAAAGTCCCTCGACTGCTTCTGTCAAGGGTCTGCTTCTTGGGGTCACACATGAGCCTCTGGTTTCACTTCAGAGACCAATCCGAGAATAATTTTTGTAGTCAAAGAGAGCATAATCTCAACATGGCCCTCAGCGTAGCATGTGGTGAGCCCAAACTTCTCCAAGGCATCATGAAAAGAAGATATACCCCATGCTAAGTGCCCTGAGGTTGCAAATGACTCAAGGCTATTTAGTAGTTAACAATTAGTAAATTCTATCTGGGAAATACCAGTTAGTCTTCACTAGTTAGAGGTAGGAAAGTTGGATAGATCTTCTTACACACAGCACTGCTGAAGGGGGGTATATTACACTGAGAGCAAATCTCCGATCCAGTTCTGACATCCATACAAGCCTTGGCAAGCAAGCACAACACCAATCACAGCCTATTCTGTAAGCTCAGTGAAGTAGCAGCTGTCTGTCTTTGTAAGCACTCCCATAAATATCATGTCTGAAAGATTCAGTCAGGGCAAAAATCCAAGAGGTGAAATCCTGTCTCAGTAGCCATGTGTGAGACAAGTTAGAGTCCTAAGCCAAAATTGCCTTTCTTCAGGGTCTGGATTCTCACGGTACCTGTATGACACTTTTGGGCAATCCACCTACCTTAGGTGACACTCATTTTGCCAATGGAGAATTATCTCTAACACCCATTATGCTCAGATTAACTAGAGATAAAGTCTTTGATGTCCATTGGAGATCGCTGAAGTTCTTGTGACTGCCTCTCTAAGGTAGACCTTTGATCAAGAATCTTTCAGATGTTTATGAATCTCTCATGGGGTCTGTACTCCAGATTGGAGCACATCAATTGTAAAGCAATTGCCCCTACATGTAGAGTCAAAAATATAAATCACATGTTCTACATGAACTATGTAAGATATATTATGGATGATATAAAAGATGGTTTAGAAAGTCACAGAACCATCAGACCAGATAAAGCCAGCCATAACTGAATAAGTCAAACAGAGAGAGCAAACATTTTATGGTCCAATATTTAGGACCCATATTTAGGTCCATATTTATAAAAAATAAACAGTCCAGGAAGATGAGTTAG